>NC_134891.1:26800384-26972884 GCF_041734735.1 Babylonia areolata
TGGTAAACTTTAACATTGACATTTTCTCTGCAAATACTTTGTCAGCTGACACCAAATTAGGCATAAAAATAGGAAAAATTCAGTTCTTTCCAGTCATCTTGTTTAAAACAATATTGCACCTCTGGGATGGGCACAAAAAAATTTAAAAAATGAAGCCTAATTATATGCAAACTGCATTTACGGTTATATTTATATTTTCTGTATTCTCTGAACTTGGCACTTTGACCTGATATTCTGACCCAACAACAAGAGCAGTCATTATCGTTTTTTGTTCAATCAGGAACTGGGACTTCTTTTGCTAAGCATGGAAGTTTTATTTATTTTGCAAACATTTTGGTGCAGATAGTAAAAAAAGGGAAATTACTCTAATTAATGCTAGGGGACTTAATTTGCTTTAAACTGATCTTTCTCATCTTAAACATTACATTTTGAAATTATACTCAATACATAAAAAGCTTGTGTGTTTTACTCTGTCACAAGTGAGTCTTGAAGGCCTTGCCTCTCTTGTTTTTATCTTCTGCATGTGTATACATATGAAAGGGATAGCAAGGAGGCAGAATGGTTAAGTAATTGAGGCAAGAAGAATCTAGTGCTCTAACCATTTGGCAACTGCCTCCGTGGCTTGCTAAACTGAGCTGAACCAGCCGACTGGGAGCATTCCTGAAGCATTGTGTTCTGAACATACCCTGCCAACAACCACAGCTGCACACTCTATTGCAGGAGGGGCAGGCAACTCCTCAGGTCAATTCCGAAAAGCAGACCCCGCTGCATAAGTGATCTTGCAGCGCTGTTTGCTCAACATCAAGAATTTTTCCAATGTCCACACAATAATTCCACAGACCTTGGAAAATTTTGGATGTTATGTCTGTCTGAGAGCATATGTGCACATGCCTGAAATCCAATTGACACAGTAAACGAATGATGAGCGCACAATGGCAGCCATCAGTCGCTTCTACCCAGGTAGGCAGCCTATTGTGCAAATCACCCCAAATTTGTAAAGCGCTTGCAGCTTGATCTGCGACCAAGGATAGGAACTTTTTAAGTATCCATATTAAATCAAACATGGACTGGAGCTGCATAAACAGTAAATGAAACCAAGTCCTGGTCACCTCCGTGAGACAAAGCTGCCAGAAGTGCTTTGGAGATTAGAATGGATGTGCTCTGGAGATTAGAATGGATGTGCTTCAGAGATAAGGATGGATGTTCTCACTGTTGACTTTTTTTTTTAACACCAACATTATTTGTTTTGTCTGTGATTATGGAAGTGATGGCAGTTTGTCTTTCTGTAAAGTCCCAAATGTTTTTTTTTTTCTAAATAATGAAATGCCTGCACTGGTTGCCAATGACTGAACAACAATACTTTTCATTTGCAATTTTGGTAATATTGGTGCTTTTGTACACATTGCTCAGCTTCCTGTGTAAAGCTTACTTTGGAAAGTGTGGAAGCTATTATAATTAAATCAAGCTTTTTCTTCTCCTTCTGCATCAGAGGGCTGAAAGTGAACTCCAGTGATTACTTGTATGTACAAGGCGTTTATGTGTATGACTGATATCTACCCCATCATTCAGACTACCATACTCCGTTTTCCTGGATGTGCATGCTGTGTATGTTCTTATTTCCATAACCCACCAAACCCCAAAATGGAGTACAATATCTTAAAATGTATGGATTTGATATTCTGCATGCATATACACATGAATGGGGTTCAGGCACTAGAAAGTCTGCACATCTTGATCTGGGAGATCAGAAAAACCTCCCCCCTTAACGGTACAGCCAGTCTTCTCTTCTCTACAGACCCCTCGGATGTCCAGTGGGTGTCTGAATGACCCAACCTTTAGCTTCCGTCGTCAGAATTGTGGTATTCTTTGTCAACATTCACGTCTTTGGTATAAGAGCCTTCCGCTTGCAATATTTTGATGATGGTAATTGGGGTGAAACGCTGTTAACGTCGTCTCTTTCGCCGTTCGTATGGAGAGAGTTAAACCCATCAGGTGTGTCAGGGATTGAACTCGGGACACTAAAGTGAGAACCTAGCGCTCTTAACCATTCGGCCACTGCACCCATCGAATCAGCTTATTCTGAATCATCAGTGCAGTGTGATCCAGGAAATGATTTGGCCAACAGCAGATGACGCTTTAACCCTTTGAGCCCTGACCACCGCTTTACCGGTGGCAGAGAAAAATGACATAATGCCCGGCCACCGGTTCAGTGGTGCGTAAACACTTCAAGCGTGCAGTCTCAACCTGGCCCATCAGGGCAGAAATCAGGGACAAAACGTGCGAGAAAACAGCTGTACACAACCCAGCAAGTAACTGATATGCTTGATGATTTATCAGAAGTAGAGTATGACAATGATTACTCTGATAGTGAGGTGGAATTCGAATCGGATGATTTTCCTACAGACAGTGATGTTGAAAATGAATCTGAGCATGCAGAATCAGTTGATCAAAGGAGGCGTGTCAGGTTGAGACTCTGCACACTTCATGGTAGAAATCGACCTTTTTTATCCAAAACACATGCACAAAACACAGTGAAAAGGCGCGGCAATGTTGGTACTACATTCGCTGACATCAGAATATTACGGTTTTCCTGATTGGCTCTTCAATATAAGTCAACCAATAGCAAAACACGACAAGTGTTTACGCACCGCTCAACCGGTGGCCAGGCATTATGCCACCCCTTCCCACCACCGGTTAGGTGGTCAGGGCTCATAGGGTTAATTTGATCAGGCTTCTTTGAAGAATTAAAGTCTTTTAACTCGTTCTATGCCACAGCTACATGCCTGCTACAGCTCCCCTGGACCAACACTACACGAGACACTGCAGTAGAAAATTGGGTCGTTTACTCAAATGGTGAAAACTGATGGAGAATTGTTGATTTAATCAGTCAAGCAAATCTTTAGTTTTCATGCTTCCGGAATCAGTAAATGGCCCAGTTTAGAAATCCAACTGTACCAAGCAAGAATAAAGAAATTTAGTGTATTGGTAAGAGAATACCTGTACCAGGTCCACAGAGTAAAGTGATAATGGAATGGGTTAATTCGTACCTAGAGTAGAATCAGTTCAGGAACAGCAAATGTTGACATACATGGAACACTGGTCAGTACTGTCAATCTGGACAGGTCTGTTGTGGGACTGGTAGTTCCAGTCCTCTTACCACAGGTCTTTCTCACATGTCATCAACTTCCTATGTGGCACAAGTGAAGGCTCAGTGGTTACAATGCTGGAATTAGATCTGTGAAGTAAATGGTTTAAATCCTGTCTCATAGGTCAACGTATGTGCAGATCGACAAGTGCTTACATTCATAAGATCAATCATGCACAATAAAAACAAAAATGTGGGAATGTCCTTTTGGCAGTGTGCAGTCATACAAGTATATGTGTGTGTGGATGTCGGCTTTTTTGGGGGGTACTGCTTTTTACACAAGCACAAATAAATCTTTTGTGTCAAAATAAAACTGATCCAGATAGGTGGCAGTCTCATAACAAGCGTTTATTCATTCACATCCTCATCATCAGCAGAACACTTAGATCTTGTTGAAGGCAGCAATGTCTACACTCTGGACCTGAAACACACAGAGATAAAAACCTATGTACAATCTGACAGAAACACACCAAGATTAAACATGTCAACAATTTGACAGAAAAACAGAAATAAAAACATATGTAATTCGACAGAAACACACAGAGATAAAACATGTATCCAGTACAGAAACACACAGAGATGAAACATGTATACAATTTGACAGTTTAACACACACGCAGAAGATACATGATGTGTACAATTCGACAGAAACACACAAGAGATTAAACAAAACCCTTGCAATGTCACACTATTTCACATAATTACTGAATATTACTGCAAGTCATTGATAAGTAAAACAAATGCTGTGTACATGATTAACCAGCTGCATCAATTTTGATGTGTTGCTCTTTTTAGTATATTTTTGTGAAATTGAAACAATGATAGCAAGTCACTGTTGTAGTTAATCAGTCGGAACGATGCTGATGTAAAACAATTTTGATCAATAAAGATCATTCTTTGCAAGAAAAGGAGAAGAGGCAAACCAAGCACATGAGAGACAGAGAGACACTGAGACAGAGAGAAAAAGACACACATACACACACATACAAACACACAGAGAGAAAGAGAGAAGAAAGACTGATAGACACACACACACGGAGGAGAGAGAGAGATATTAGAGACCAAACAGAGAGAAAGAGACATAGACGAAGAGAGAGTCAAGAGACAGACAAACAGACAGACAAACAGAGAGCACTGACATAGTCTTCAAAGCCTGTGATATCTTCCTGCAGGTCATCCACGCTGATCTTGGCGTCCTCAATGACGCATACAATCACCAGCTTCTTGATGCCGTAGGCCAGGTCCACCAGTTTAGCTGTCACACAACACATCATAGCCCGTCAGTTTAGCTGTCACACAACACATCATAGCCCGTCAGTTTAGCTGTCACACAACACATCACAGCCCGTCAGTTTAGCTGTCACACAACACATCATAGCCTGTCAGTTTAGCTGACACACAACACATCATAGCCCGTCAGTTTAGCTGTCACACAACACATCATAGCCTGTCAGTTTAGCTGACACACAACACATCATAGCCCGTCAGTTTAGCTGTCACACAACACATCATAGCCTGTCAGTTTAGCTGTCACACAACACATCATAGCTCATAGCCCGTCAGTTTAGCTGACACACAACACATCATAGCCTGTCAGTTTAGCTGTCACACAACACATCATAGCCCGTCAGTTTAGCTGACACACAACACATCATAACGTGTCAGTCCAGCATATCTTTCAATGACACAACCAACAGGCATGCCTACCCCCCAATTTGTTTTCCAGGAACAACACACATAGAGTCAGGGACAGGGTATTATTTTCTGGAACATCTCAGCAAACATACAACAGTCATCTCACAGCCAGAAGCAATGGCTGTAAACATGGAAAGAATGTAGGATTACCATTATTTACACATGTATAACATAATTCAATGGATGCTTAGGAACAGGAGGATTGAAGAGACTTGTAGTAAGCACTCTTCAGTTCTGACAGCTCACAGTTCCAGCTTTTCACGATGTGGCTTTGGTAATATTTGGCAACATTTCCATAAGTCTTAATGAAGTGTCTTCAGCAATGGTTGGAAAGCCATCTAAGGGTACACTTGTACCCACTAGATCCTTTGGAAAAGAAAATGTTAAGGTAAGGTATTTTTGTTTTCCTGGACATGCAGCAAATATCCTTATTTCTGGGACACCCTGTCCATTTTATCAACTTTCCTGGTCCCAAGGTTGTCATAGCCGAGGGGTGGCAATGGGGACAAGCTCCCATTGTCTATAAAATGCCCCTCACGGCGCGCGTCTCCAACAGCCTCTGACAACTAAGTCCAGCTCCTAGCCTGCTCGTGTGGCTTAGACATAAGCCCGGCGGAACTGCTACTACTGATAGGAGAAGGGGCGAAGGCGGGTCACCTGGCGCCTGAAAACCAGTGCTTTGGGTAGATGGGGCTCATCAGTCTGGGAAGACAGCTCATCTAAGAGAAGGAAAACTCTGATTTCAAACCTCCGCTGCCTTGCGGCCATACCCACTCATACGAAAGGCTTCGGGAGTCAACCCTGAGGAAAAATCCGGGCAGATGGAGTCCGTTAGACTCAGCAGGCAGTTCTTCCAAGAGAAGGAAAACTCCCAAGAGAAAACCCGGCCAACTGTAAACCGTTACCAGAACAGGAGATCACCGAAGACAGCCCCACAGTGGCCTCTCTAAGGGGCGTGATCTAGTCAAAACTAGCTGTGCACGCACTCTACGACACATGGCTACGCAGACATCAACTTTCCTGGACAAATATGGGCCCTCAGTTACGGCAGGCATGCCTGCAACAACCATCTAACACTGTGTACCCCATCAGTGAAGCTGCACTGCAGTTTCTGTGGACCAGCCCTACAACAGCTGAGTGCACTGCTGAAGCCATACTTCATACACAACACACACACACAATGTCGTCAAAGACATCCTGAATCCTCTTGAAAATACCAACAAACAATACACAGACTAAAGCCAATATGCTACAAGCACCGAGTGAGAATACAACTGATTTTGACAAAACGAACTAGCTGTACTCTTGGTCCAAGGTATGCAACTGGGCTTACAGACAAATCAGTACTTGGGGTACAAAAGTGCTAAGATTCTTTTTTTTTAAGTTCCAGATCTCAACACGCCCAAAAGATGACTCCACAGTATGATGCTGAAACTACATCAATTAACAGATCCTGTAATTTTTCTTTTCTTAATTTAAATACATAAAAACCTAATGTTCTCATTCCATCAGGGGCAGGTAAATCATACTCTTCAATGCAGTATGGCAAACGTTGCCCTCCAAATCCAGAGCAGTCTGTCCAGATACTGGCTTTGATCGGCTACACTTGTGAAAGCACTTTCTTCCCTTTTTTTTCCCCTATCCACTTCAGTTTGAAAGTGTCAAAGCATGCGAACTGATCAACACAATTATGCTACACAACATCTGCATAGAACTGTACATACCTGTGCCCCAGACCTAAACAGACTGCAGAGAACTGTACATACCTGTGCCCCAGACCTAAACAGACTGCAGTGAACTGTACATACCTGTGCCCCAGACCTTAACAGACTGCTGAGAACTGTACATACCTGTGCCCCAGACCTAAACAGACTGCTGAGAACTGAACGTACCTGTGCCCCAGACCTAAACAGACTGCAGAGAACTGTACATACCTGAGCCCCAGACCTAAACAGACAGCTGAGAACTGTACATACCTGTGCCCCAGACCTAAACAGACTGTTGGGAACTGTACATACCTGTGCCCCAGACCTAAACAGACTGCAGTGAACTGTACATACCTGTGCCCCAGACCTAAACAGACTGTTGGGAACTGTACATACCTGTGCCCCAGACCTAAACAGACTGTTGGGAACTGTACATACCTGTGCCCCAGACCTAAACAGACTGTTGGGAACTGTAAATACCTGTGCCCCAGACCTAAACAGACTGCAGAGAACTGTACATACCTGTGCCCCAGACCTAAACAGACTGCTGAGAACTGAACGTACCTGAGCCCTAGACCTAAACAGACTGCAGAGAACTGTACATACCTGAGCCCTAGACCTAAACAGACTGCAGAGAACTGTACATACCTGTGTCCCAGACCTAAACAGACTGCTGAGAACTGTACATACCTGTGCCCTAGACCTAAACAGACTGCTGAGAACTGTACATACCTGTGCCCCAGACCTAAACAGACTGCAGAGAACTGTACATACCTGTGCCCCAGACCTAAACAGACTGCAGAGAACTGAACATACCTGTGCCCCAGACCTAAACAGACTGCAGAGAACTGAACATACCTGTGCCCCAGACCAGACCGTCTTTCTCAATGGTGCGGACCAGTCTCTCCAGCTCCTTCATGTCGGTCTCGTCGTCCCAAGGCTTCACGTCCAGGATGATGGAGGACTTGGCGATCAGTTCCGGCTCTGTCACATCGCACAGTCAATGGGCAATCAATACTGTGTCACAACACACAATCAATGGGCAATCAACACTGTGTCACATCACACAATCAATGGGCAATCAACACTGTGTCACATCACACAGTCAATGGGCAATCAACACTGTCACATCGCACAATCAATGGGCAATCAACACTGTGTCACATCACACAGTCAATGGGCAATCAACATTGTGTCACATCACACAGTCAATGGGCAATCAACACTGTGTCACATCACACAGTCAATGGGCAATCAACACTGTGTCACATCACACAGTCAATGGGCAATCAACATTGTGTCACATCGCACAGTCAATGGGCAATCAACACTGTGTCACATCGCACAGTCAATGGGCAATCAACACTGTGTCACATCGCACAGTCAATGGGCAATCAACACTGTGTCACATCGCACAGTCTATGGGCAATCAACACTGTGTCACAACGCATAATCAATGGGCAATCAACACTTTGTCACATCGCACAGTCACTGGGCAATCAACACGGTGTCACATCACACAGTCAATGGGCAATCAACATAGTGTCACATCGCACAATCAATGGGCAATCAACACTGTCACATCGCACAGTCAATCGGCAATCAACACTGTGTCACATCACACAGTCAATGGGCAATCAACACGGTGTCACATCGCACAGTCTATGGGCAATCAACACTGTGTCACATCGCACAGTCAATGGGCAATCAACACTGTGTCACATCACACAGTCAATGGGCAATCAACACTGTGTCACATCGCACAGTCAATGGGCAATCAACACTGTGTCAAATCGCACAGTCACTGGGCAATCAACATTGTGTCACATCGCACAATCAATGGGCAATCAACACTGTGTCACATCGCACAGTCAATGGGCAATCAACACTGTCACATAGCACAGTCAATGGGTAATCAACACTGTGCCACATTGTGGTCAATGGGCAATCAACACTGTCACATCGCACAGTCAATGGACAATCAACACTGTGTCACATCGCAGTCTATGGGCAATCTACACTGTGTCACATCGCACAGTCAATGGGCAATCTACACTGTGTTACATCACAGTCAATGGGCAATCAACACTGTGTCACATCACACAGTCAATGGGCAATCTACACTGTGTCACATCGCACAGTCTATGGGCAATCAACACTGTCACATCGCACAGTCAATGGGCAATCAACACTGTGTCACATCGCACAATCAATGGGCAATCAACACTGTCACATCGCACAGTCAATCGGCACTCAACACTGTGTCAAATCGCACAGTCACTGGGCAATCAATACTGTGTCAAATCGCACAATCAATGGGCAATCAACACTGTGTCACATCACACAGTCAATGGGTAATCAACACGGTGTCACATCGCACAGTATATGGGCAATCAACACTGTGCCACATTGTGGTCAATGGCCAATCAACACCGTGTCGCATCGCACAGTTAATGGGCAATCAACACTGTGTCACATCGCAGTCTATGGGCAATCAACACTGTGTCACATCACACAGTCAATGGGCAATCAACACTGTGCCACACTGTGGTCAATGGGCAATCAACACTGTGTCATATCACACAGCTAATGGGCAATCAACACTGTGTCACATCACACAGTTAATGAACAATCAACACTGTGTCACACAGTGGCCATATCACACAATCAATGGACTTTCAGGCAAAATGAGAGAGAGAAAATGTGTTTGACATGGTACAGTATATGACACCAAATGTGAGGTAGAGAGAGTACCTTTAGCGACATGCACAATAGAAAACTGACTGACAGACTAATAACAATTTTGACCGACGTAAGACACCCACTACAAGATGACATTAATAGCAGAAGGTCAGACATAAGTGGTAGGTTTAGAGCTCCACGCGCAAGAACATCTCGATACATTAATTCATTTATTCCTACAGCCATTCGCGCACACAATCAAAACATCCAATACACTAAGTGAACCCTCCCACCCCCCAAGCCCCCTCGCCACAGCAACACCTGAACTTCACCAGCAGACGAGTGTATGGGAGCAGACATTATGCGTGCATGTGGGACTGAGCGGGTGAGCACGGGCAAGCAAGCATTTGTGTGTGTGTGTGATCGGAAGTGATTTTTAAATATTTTCTTATTTTACTTGGATTTCATGTATCTTAATGTTAATGTTCTAATCTTATTGGCGTGACATATGTTATGTGCATGCATACGTTGTTTGTGTGTGTGTGAGTGTGTGTGTGCGTGTGTGTGTGTGTGTGTGTGTGTGTGTGTGTGTGTGTGTGTGTGTGTGTGTGTGTGTGTGTGTGTGTGTGTGTGTGTGTGTGTGTGTGTGTGTGCATTTTACTTATATATACGATTTATTCCCTTGATGTTTTTATTTATGTATTGTTGTACAATACCTTATGGTCTTAACGTGTGTGTGTGTGTGTGTGTGTGTGTGTGTGTGTGTGTGTGCATGTGTGTGTATGTGTGTGTGGGTGTGTGTGCGTGCGTGCGCGCATGTCAGTTTTAGTAATCTTATACCCTTTTTTTTTGTTGGATGTTTTCATTTGTTAATATTGTTGTGCAATACCCTATTGTCTTAACATGAGTATGTGTGTGTGGGGAGTGGGGGGGGTTAGTATATCGTCAGCTATTGGGAATTCTTATTTGACTAGTTTTAATCTCTTATGTTGCGCATGATTTTATGCCAGTGTTTACGAGCCTGTGATTGCACAACTTAATTTCCATGTGGATTAATAAAGTGTTTTTGATTTGATTTGATTTGATTAAAGGAACAAGAAAAAGAGAAGAAAGAGAAACAGAGCAAGAGAAAGTGAGAGAGAGAGAGAGAAAAGAGAAAATAAGAGACAGACAGACCGAGAGACAGAGAAAGAGGGACAGATAACCAGAGAGACAGAGTGTGAGACAGAAAGAGAAAGACAGACAGGCAGGTGGAGTGAGCGAGTGAATGTGTGTGTCTATGCGAATGTGTATGCATGTGTGTATGCATGTGTGTGTGTAAGTGAGTGAGTGAGACTGGATTTTCCATTTCAGGCTGCACTTTACAATTTAAGTTAAAACAATAATCAGCTGCCATTTTTCAAACATGCCTGAAAAAAAAAATCAGCAACAATATATGCTAGATATGTGCTTGTGTAAGGGTTTCAAGGTTTATACCATTTTCACCCACAACCTCTTGAACCATGACACAATGTTTGCGTAAAACAAGAATACACACACAGCTCAGAGTTCATACAGATTTTTCATAATAAAATGTAACAACTGCTTCTAAAAACCTTTATAACATCAAAGGCCAAAAAATTTAAAACGCTAGAACCCAGATGAAATTGTATGAAATTTTGAATGCCGCCATTCTGGTCACAAAAATTCATTAGAGATGAAGTTTTTATGCCGCCATTCTGGTCACAAAAATTCATTAGGGATGAAGTTTTTTAATAAGTCATTATCCTCATCAGACATTTTTGATCAGCAAAACTGAGGCCAAAATTGAAAAAACAAAAAAAAAAATTATCAGAAAAAAAACTGGGTCATTTTAAAAGACTTTTAAGGACTTAAAAAATACTCTTTTTTAAAACAAAAATTTAAACCATTTAAAATCCTGTATGAAGCCTGCAGCTAATACAGTTACTCACTTTTTGATTTTTTGGCTGCATAGGCTTCCAGGGCTGCCTTCTTCTTTGCCTCTCTCGCCTTCTCTGCCTGCAAGACATTTACACAGGGAATGACTTCTTTGACTACAAGACATTTACACAGGGAATGACTTCTTTGTCTGCAAGACATTCACACAGGGAATGGCTTCTCTGCCTGCAAGACATTTACACAGGGAATGGCTTCTTTGCCTGCAAGACATTTACACAGGGAACGACTTTTCTGCCTGCAAGACATTTACACAGGGAATGACTTCTTTGACTGCAAGACATTTACACAGAGAATGACTTCTCTGCCTGCAAGACATTTACACAGGGAATGACTTCTTTGCCTGCAAGACATTTACACAGGGAATGACTTCTTTGACTACAGGACATTTACACAGGGAATGACTTCTTTGACTACAAGACATTTACACAGGGAATGACTTCTTTGCCTGCAAGACATTTACACAGGGAATGACTTCTTTGCCTGCAAGACATTTACTTTTTTTTTCTCAAGGCCTAAGTGCGTTGGGTTATGGTGCTGGTCAGGCATCTGCTTGGCAGATGTGGTGTATATGGATCAGACCGAACGCAGTGACGCCTCCTTGAGCTACTGATACTGATACTGATGCAAGACATTTGCACATAATGACTTCTTCACCTTCTCTGACTCCAAGACATTTACACAGATAATGACTTCGCTCACCGCAAGACAATTACAAAGGGAATGACAACACCAAGTAGACGTAACAGTGACTTCTTAGCCTGTACACAGATCCGAACATTCACACATTCTCAACATCCAAGTTTTTCAAGGGGTCTTCCCACATAAATTTAATTCACAGAAGTGGTGGATGAAGAACTGGTGATTAGGAAAGGAAGTCATAACCAGTCATGTACAGACTACAGAAAATGGTTCAGACTAACTAAAAAAAAAAAAAAAAAAAAAAACAGAAAAAAGTTTCATGGGGGTAGCCATGGGGCAGTGCAGTATGACTTTCCAGATCTAAATCATTCCTGATCCATACTGGTGCTAGACTACACACTTTCGCCAGAAAAGGAAAAAAAAAGGGCAAAAAGCCAATATAGAAATCAACACAATCCAGAAATTTTCTTACACATCCAAACAGATTTCTCGACAATGCAAGTAAATACCTCCTCATCATCATCATCATCCCCAAAGAGCTCAAAGTCGTCGTCTTCATCTTCATTGTCGTCATCAGCGGCTGGTGTGGCTGGAGCTGGCTTGGAGGCAGCTGGTGCATCACCCTTACCTCCCTTTTCAAGGGCACTCACCCTGCTCTCCAGTTTACGCACCAGCTCCTGCAACTCTTTGGTGGCTGCAACAAAATATATGAGGCATTAAAACTTTTTTTCTTCTTCTTCTTCTGTTATTTTTTTTACTCAAATGGTGCTACTGTTCTTCATAGTACCTTTATAATGTGATTACATGCTTGCTCAGACTGAGTGGTAGGCATACACAGCTTTTTTTTTCTTTTTCTGTTTTTCCTGCCCCATCATCTGCACCATTTCAGTGGCATTACTCCCATGCCGCTTATTTAGATTCCCCCATACACGGCCACACCCAGGTTCGTCTGTGGCAGTTCCAGCGTCAGCAGTTCACAGGGAACCATCGGTGTTAGGTCGCCAGGAGGCCACACACCAGAGGAGACCCTGCACTGCTGCTGAGTCACTTCGGTGGTGTTCAGTGGTGCCTGTTCTGTTTTAACGGGCATACACAGCTTTGTCAGCCAGGGTCGGTCAGACTGTCTCGCTCGTTTCCATGCCCAAGCCCTTTCTCTTCTTTTCTCCCTCTCTCTCTCTCTCAGTTTCTGTCAATTTCTTTTACTTGTTCCTTCTTCTTACCGTTGTTTCACTCCATTTTCAGCCTCGTTTTGTTGACAGTCAACTACTGTCAGTTCATTATGAAACTCCTAGCAGTGAAGACACTTATCACATGTTGAAGAAGCACGGCAACACTTTGCACAATCTTTTTTTCTTTGTCTTTTTTACTGTCCTATTCATCTAGAAGTGTGGTGTATTGTGACATTACCAAACAAAAACATACTGTTTAAACTAAAGGCAAGTGCTCACTTTTTGTTTAAATCAAAGGCACCTGCTCACCTTTTCTGTTTAAACCACCGGCATATGATTACCATTTCTGTTTAAACCACAGGCGCATGCTTACTTTTTCTCAAGTCCTGGTTCTCCTTCTCCAGACTGTCCAGTCGTTTCTGTACCTGTGGGCTGTTCCCCCCTGCACCACCCTGGTTGCCCTGCACACACAGGTACACACAACACCTGCATTTCAACCGCTATATATTACACCACTTGCATTTTAGCCGCTAATTAGCACGCCACCTGCAATTCAGCTGCTATATTTATCACACAACTTGCATCTTAGCTACTATATACCACATCACCAGCATTTTAGCCCCTATGTACCACATCACCAGCATTTTAGCTACTGTATATCACATCACCTGCATTTTAACTGCTATATATCACACCACCTGCAATTTAGGCACTATATATAACACCACCTGCATTTTAGCTGTTATATATCACACCACCTGCATTTTACTTTTAGCTGCTATATATCACATCACTTGCAATTTATCACATCACATGCATTTTAACCCTTATATATCACACCATCTGCAATTTAGCCACTATATATAACACCACCTGCATTTTAGCTGCTATATATCACACAACCTGCATTTTAGCTACTACATATCACACCAACTGCATTTTAGCTCCTGTATACAACACAACCTGTATATAACACAACCTGTATTTTAGCTGCTATATATCACATCACCTGAATTTTAGCCGCTATATATACCACCTCCATTCAGGCCGCTATCAAGAACATGACCTGCATTTTAGCTGCTATATATCACATCACCTGAATTTTAGCTGCTATATATCACACAACCTTCATTTTAACTGCTATTAATCACACCACCTGCAATTTGGGCATATATATATCACCACCTGCAATTTAGCTGTTATTTATCATACCACCAGCATTTTACTTAAGCTGCTAGTGCTATATATCACACAACCTGCATTTTAGCCGCTATGTATCACACCAACTGCATTTTAGCCGCTACATATCCCACAGTCTGCATTTTAGCCACTATATATCAAGTCACCTGTATTTTAGCTGCTAAATATCAACCAACTGTATCTTAGCTGCTATACAGTATATATTAACCAATTGTATTTTAGCTGCTACATATCACCTACATTTTAGCTGCTACATATCAAACCACCTGCATTTTAGCCGCCATATATCACAACACCTGTATTTTAGCAGCTATATATCAAACCATGTGTATGTTAGCCGCTATATTTAACACCACCTGTATTTTAACTGCTACATATCACACAACCTGCATTTTAGCTACTATACATCAAAGAATGTGCACTTTTACAGTTTTAGCCATATCACTGAATCATCAAGACAGTAATACTTCGTATCATCTTGAACTATGAAGATAATATGTGAATAGAAAAAAGTGTGCACACACACACGCACATACACACACAGTCAGCAGGTGAATTTTTAGCCACTATCACTGTATCAGCAAGACAGTCATACTTCTGTCAACTGATCAGGCATAATCCGAACAATGTAAGTGCATGTAAGAGGAAAGGAACAAGAACACGCACACACGCACACTCTCTCTCTCTCTCTCTCTCACAATGCAGGTCAGCAAAAGAAGGGGCCATATGCATGACATGTATCAGAAAAGTCAGACTGAAGAGTGAGTCAAACTTCTTAAAAGAAAAGCAATAATTATTCCAAAAAGATGCCCAATCCACACACCAGATAATGGGTTAACTTAATGCTTGAATTAACCTTTCCCGTACGTCGTGGGTGTGAAATCACCCAGACAAGTGTTTTTGCTCTGTAACTCAAGTAATATTGAAGCCACTTCCACATAATTTCATGACTTTGTCCATAATATAGTTTACTACATATCCACTGAACATTATTTTCTTTTATACATAAACAAAGAAGTTATTAATCAATTAATGTCCCAGTACGTCGTGGGTGTGACGACACCCATACTCCCAAAGAATAAACCTTGCACGCCGTACGTCGTGGGTGTGGAGCCACCCATGCAAAGCTTGCGCGCCACGCATTGTCGACGTGACGTCACTTGGGCTCGCTACAGAGAGAGATGAGAGTGACCTTGTCTTTTGTTGATCGTATCCCGGTTCAAGTCTGCGGTAAGTTTTACTCTAAAGTTGTAACTAATTTCAGAAAACAATAATTATTGCACTAGATATCTTCAACAATATTGAATGAACTGTTTCTCTTGTAGAGAATGATCGGGAGCAACTGACTGATAGCTTTTTATCTAGTTGGAATTAAAGTGCCTTTCTAAGAACTGGATATTTTTGTAAGTCTGAAATCAATTGATCTAAAATCTAGTTGATATAGAACTATGACAAAGTTAAAACTGTGTCAGAAAAAAAATCTTTTTTTTTAGGTATTTGATGAATAAAATATGCATGTTATCTCTAATATCAGTTTGTGGGCGTCCGTATTTGAGAGAAACTGCACTGTGCTACACGAGTTCACATACATGTTCATGCACATATCCACATCTATTTTATATGCCTACACGCTATATATAAGCCTTTCCACACACACACACACACACACACACACACACACACACACACTGCACACACACACACACACTGTCTCTTTGTCTCTCTCTATGTCTGTTGCTCTTTACGTCCGTCTGTCTGTCTCTCTCAAACATGCAATAATATTCACATGTAAACACGCAGATACACGCACATTCATGCAGCCGCCTGTGCATAGCTATACAGTCTGCTATTTGCCTCGAGCAGCACCGCGCGTGGGCTAAAAAATATCAGCACTGGCTAGGGATAGCCTTGACCGAAAGAGGATGGGCGTGTAGCCGCTAAAAAAACAACAAAACCAACAACAAAAACAACACACACACACACACACACAAAAACAACAACAAAAACAACAAAAAAACAAAAACAACGTTTTTTGTAAGTAACAACACTCTCTTCTCACGGGCAAAACTTATTCACAATGCGCCTGGTCAAGCACTGGAGTAAATAGCCTACACGCACAAGTGGAAACTGCGCATGCAAGTCTGCTGAAGAAGTCAAATTTGCTTTACGGACAGGTGTGGGTTACTGTGCACCCACGACGTACGGCAAGGTCTTATTTCTTCAGTGAAACCATGGGTGCCTACACACCCACGACGTACAGTGAAGGGTTAGTTCGTACACAGAAACCATGGGTGCCTGCACACCCACGACGTACAGCGAAGGGTTAGTTCGTACACAGAAACCATGGGTGCCTGCACACCCACGACGTACAGCGAGGGGTCATTCCTTCTTAGAAACCATGGGTTTCTGCACACCCACGATGTACGGCGCGCAAAATTTTAGGCGACGTACGGGAAAGGTTAAGAAAAGGGATATAAAGAATTAATTTAATTAAAATTTAAAAAAAACACAAAAAAAAAACAACCATATTTGTACCTTCAACCTCCACAATAGCCAAATGGTTAAAGTACTGGACTTTCAATCTGAGGGTCCTGGGTTCGAATCTTGGTGACGGTGCCTGGTGGGTAAAGGGTGGAGATTTTACCAATCTCCCAGGTCAACATTATGTGCAGACCTGCTAGTACTTGAACCCACTTTGTGTGTATACGCATGCAGAAGATCAAATACGCACGTTAAAGATCCTGAAATCCATGTCAGTGTTCGGTGGGTTATGGAAACAAGAATATACCCAGCATGCACACCCCTGAAAACGGAGCATGGCAGCCTACGTGGCAGGGTAAATAAAAAAATTAAATAATTTTTTTTTTTAAACAAAAAAACGGTCATACATGTAAAATGTTACATGTTTGTCAGAGTGCGTATGTGTGTGTGTGTGTGCCTGAAATTTGACTGAATGACACAGGAAACGAATGTTGAGCACCCAGTGGCGGCCGTCAGTCGGCTCTACCCAGGTAGGCAGTCTGTTGTGCAAATGACCCCGTGTCTGTAAAGCGCTTAGAGCTTGGTCTCCAACCAAGGATCAGCGCTATATGAGTATCCGTACCAATCAATCAATCAATCAAACATCTAAAATCTCCACATTATATACTTCCTCCCATTCCCAAAGTCACCCCTAACCATCACGTATTAGGTAAAACCCAAATTTACCTAACTCTAGTACAGCATTTTCATATACTATAAAATACTTGCTGAAGAAAGAAAACAATTAAGGGTCAATTAAAAAAAAAAAAATCACACAGACACAGAAAAAGCAAGAGAATAGACAGCAGAGGCTACCATGGCATTTTAAAGAATAAAACCAAGCGCAACTTCAAAACCCGTCTTTTTCATGCTACCCTGCCTTCTATCCTATCAAAAAATATGCAAAACAAAAATGCCAAAAAGTCTGGATGTTCCTGTCAGAACTCTCAAAATTTTGTTGTTAATCTCAGTTAACAGTTGACCTTTTTTTTTTTTTTTTTTTAAAGAAATAAGACAAGAAATCTAAAAGGTTAACACTCACAAAGCTCTTCCGTTCGTCATTCTTCCTTTCTTTTTCATTTTTAATTAACCCAGGACTTCCGTGTATATAAAATTAACAAAGTAAATAATTTTTTTTTTTTTTAATGCTTTCACCCAAACTAGTATTCCCCGACTTTTCTTTAAATTTATCATATTATCAAAAATAAATACACAACATAAAAAAAAGGAAACATACCTTTAGTGTCCTGTTGTTGTTAAGTATCAGCTTGCACAGAAAACTGGATACAATTATTTTCCAACGCAAAAAAAAACATAATTCAAGTATCAACAGTATAATATTTTGTCAATGCATGCAACTTACAAAGTAGTCTCACACATTACAGTGACATAAGAAGACAGTCTCAAATCTAAAACAGCCAGATGAGCCAATGAACAAAAACATAAAACATTAAAAGCTGTATTTTTTTCCTGACTGAGTGACTTCAAATATAAAGTAATGAAAAAAGATAAAGCAGACATGCATTTACGTTTAAAAAAAAAATCATATTGGACATCTGCATGCTTTTCATCTGAGTTTATACTTTTTATCAACTTCCATGAAATGTCAACTGGAATAGAAAGAAAAAATACTCAAATTTACTAACTTGGCCAACTGTTAAAAATCAATTCCACTAAGACCAAAAGGTTAATAAAAATATATACATAATTTTTAAAAAGGTTTCAGTCATTTCACTTTACTTTTAGCTGGCACCCTCTTTCTTAACATCTTTGGGGTTTCACTTTAGCTTTCATTTTTAAGCATTGTCAAAAAGTGCACCTTTATCAGTCTTTGTAATTTAACTTACTTCACCCAAGAACACTTCAGCATTTTAAACTATCACTCAAACTGTATTATTCAACAAACAAGAATTTTTTTTTTTTTTTTTAATTCTTTGGACATTTACAAAAACAAAAACAACAACAACAACAAATACACACTAACCCACACAGAACTCCTGAACGAATTCATCCATTCACAAATTTTCCAAATCTTCACTGAGAATGAACTGTCAGTCTCAATCAGGCTTTATTTTCCGTTCGCAAAAGGCAACTGTTCCCCCAAACTGATTATAACAAATAGAAGCTGACACTTTACAGATTTGTTTAGCTGATATCTTTTTTTCTTTAACTGTAAGATTCGCACAATGAATCATTTTCAATGGTCTCATCATCTCTAAGTCTTCAGTTAACAGCAGTGAACACCTTTTGTTTAGAATGGAAAAAAATGCATACATTTTCTTTTTTGGAAACAAAAAAGATAGAACATAACATATAATCATTTATTTCATGATATTACATGACTCTGAAATACTACAAAGAAAAATGTTTCTGGAATCTATAATTTTCCTATTTAAATAAACAACTGAAATAATATTTTCAAGACCTTATATAAATGTAATGAAAGAAAAAACATATCTAAAATATAAAAACTGCATTATATATCATTATATGAAAGCAAAGTATATCTCTTGAAATATGGGGGGTTTTTTAATCAACAATTTCTGGAAAAAGGTACAAATATATATATGCATGCTACATGAAACTGCAATAATCATATGAACATGCAAACTGAAACACCAACACACAATAAAAATTCAATGAAAAAAAGAAAAAAGAAAAATAATTTACTATTTCTAGTACTATGACAACACATATGTAGCACACTGCACACACACACATTTTTTTTTAACCACCCCCATGCCCATACACACACACTGAACACAATCTAAGTTACTAATACTAACATTAACAATGCAAACTGAAACACAGTCAGCTTCTCTATATATACACAACATTTCCCCACCCAGTCTTACAGAACACAATAACATTTTAGTGTCAATTTCATTTTCAACATGTGTACATGTTTGTCTTGATTATTCTAAAATGAGGGATCGAGAATACGTACTGCCAATGAGAGATGAAAATCAACGTAACATGTAATCACCTTTTTTCTCTTGCACTGAACTACTCCCATTATAGACTCAGTTTAAGACAGCATGGTCTATTGTGTGTCGGCTAGCATGCTGTGTTGCACTTGGAAGAGTTTAATTGCTCCCTTGTTAAAGTGACAAAAATCTTTCCGTTTACAATGATTTACAGCACAATTTCATTTCTCACATGATCATTTTCCTATCTACTTTTTTTGTCTATAGAAAGCCTAAACACAGCTTCCCTTATTATCACTAAATATTACTGTCATGACAGTGTCAAACATTTTTATGTATGTGTATTATGATCCACGGACTGCTGACTATGAATCATTTTGATACAAGCCAACATGGGCAGCTTGACACAGCTTCAGCAACCACATATGGCCACACTCCAATCACTAATATACACACTAAGCAAATCAAACCTACCAGCAAATGTACGACCATTTATGTAAATACAACAGAGAGAAAAAGGTGCATAAAAACAGACGGATTACCAACAAAAAACCAGTGTCAAAAGATCTGTAGAAAGTAAACATTTTCTGATGCTAAGGACAAATGGCAGTGGAAGATAAGACAGGTCTGTGCTGTGCAATACTGGTTTTTTTGTTGTTGCTGCTGAAATTATTAAAAAGTGAAAAAGGAAAATAATGGATGATGTCACACCAGGCACAGAATACACACACAACAATAAACGATACACCGTCACTCATGTTTTCAAGCATGTTGAGTTCTAGTAATAATGAATCTGTTTCAATCTATAATAATTCTAACTGCAGTCTTTAAAAAAATATATATTTAAAAAAAAAAAAAAGCACATGCATCTTGACTATTTCTCACACTCATACATAACCCAAAACCTCACAGATAAAGACATGAAATTTCAAATTCACATTTCATTAAAATTTAATTTCATATGCTTAAAATGAAAACTTACGCTGTCTTTACTCTGAAACCAACCAACCTGACTACACTTTCACCCCTAAGTGACACCCTTTTTCACAAAACCCAATGACCAAAACTTATTTTTGAACAGTGTATGACTTCAGGTGCTTCAGGAAACATGAAAAGTATCAGTACTCTAACTTACTTCATTCTTACTAAGTCTTAGTTTTTTAGCCTTTCAATATCAGACATTTTATAACTAGCAAGAGCAAGTTAACATGAAAATTTTAAGATTAATATGATAGAAATCAAATGCATTAATCATCCCGGTTTGTTAAATCCACAACAAAATTGAAAAATTCATCTCTTCTCTTCTAGAATGAACAGTGGCAGGACAACTTTCAAAACTTATTTTGAAATGTAAATAATTCTTCATTCTTGTCAAAAGCTTTTAAATATTCTGACCAAAAAAATAACACATAGACTATAAGCTAACCGTATTATTCTAATTTCAAAAATTAATTGTTTGACTGATCAAAATAACAAAAGCAAGTTTCACACATGGCAAGAGAAAACAATGGAATTTTCTTGACACTAGTTTTCTTTTGCATCGAAAAAATGGAATGACTTCACATGCTGGCTTCTTATTATGTGTTTCATTAAAAATCTATTATTACATTTCATAATAACTTTTATTCATTACTTTGAAATATTTCAATTTCTTTTAAATATGTAAAATAGTTAACTCAGTACAAATTATAAAAAATAAGTCAAAGGCAGGCAAAGCACAACACAAAATGACTTTACTCATTTAAAATCTACTACACACACACACACACAACCACACACACGTTTGTCTAATATCACTTGACAGTGAAAAGACGTTACTAAAGAAAGAACACTACCTGCACACACACAAAAGACGTTACTAAAGAAACACTACACACACACACACATACACACACACGTTTGTCTAATATCACTTGACAGTGAAAAGACGTTACTAAAGAAAGAACACTACCTGCACACACACAAAAGACGTTACTAAAGAAACACTACACACACACACACATACACACACAATCAGTCAAGAAATCTTTCTTTTTTTTCTTTTTGTTTTTTCTTTTTTTTAATTCTACTGATGAAATGGTGTGTAAAAATGAAGAGCACACAAAGGCTGAATGCACAAGCAACATCAGCACACTGATTTGTGGAGGCACTGAACTACTCACTGGCTGCTTCAGGGCGTTTGCAATCTGCTCTCTTGCCTGCGTTATTTCGTTTCTAATAGTTCTGCCGCCCTATACAATACAAACAATTCAACACATTAAAACCCCAGAAAATCAAACCTTCAATATATTATCAGAACAAGCACTAATAAAACAATTTCAGGCAGGCATTACTGAAAGCTTTCTGTTGCTGTGAACTTAACAAAATTCATTTTAAAAACGTTACAAAACAGTGCGCAGGATAACCTGACCAGTCAGGACTAAGTACATAATCATGATAATGACTGGCGGAAAATGCCCTTCCTGCAAACAATTTTTAAGAGACGACTATGTATTCAGCAATCCTTTCGTCATCAAAAGTATTTACATCACAGAATTTATGCTGGTTTGTGCTTAGTTCTGCTGAAAAAAAATTCTTCTGGGCCGTTCACATGGCAGGATACACACATTTATTTTACGTTCTCTTGAAGAGATTTTTTTTTTTTTTTTTAATCAAAATGTATGAATAGTGGAGACACAAACCGTAGAACACACATATACCAAAAGAAATCTAAATATTGGTTAACATATTTAATAAGTTAATATTTAATACAAAAATAACAGGGGGGTTAGGAGTGGTGGTGGGGAGGAAACATAACACAAATTATGGTTGTGAAACACTCTCATCCTCTTTTCAGCAAAGTAAGTTCTCGACCAATGATTTGATGGTCATAATCAAGTAAACATTTCATGTGCTCATAAATAGCAACTACAGAAATGGAAAACAACAAATGTTATCGCCTCTGTCCTTCCTCCCTCCCTCCATTTTGCTCCCACCTCTACCAATTCACTACAACCACTCCAATATTTCTTTGAGTAATTATCCATAATAACCAACATGTATCAAACACTTGTTGCTACCCAGCAGAAAAAAAAACAACTTCATTTTGATGATTATTATTTATAGATTAATGTCATCATACTACATATAATGTAGTCATTAATTGGTGCCTCTTCCATACCACTAATCTCCATCCTCCTGGCATAAGAAAAACAATCTCCCTTCACACACACACACACAAATATATATATCTATATCATACACTGACAAAATAAACAACCACACGCTTGTTTGCTGCCTGAACTGAAGTCTGCAGAAACAACAGCTATGGGTATGTCAAATAATAATTATCTATCTATATTTCTCTTGTAATAACTCACCCCGGACAATGGAAAGTTACAGCGTTCCTGATGTAAGGTAGCGTTCCTGACGTAAGGTAGTGTTCCGGACGACGGAACGCTATAGCGGTTTTGACAATAAAATTTTTTCCACGCTTTCCTCATGGGGTAGCATAAAAATCGCAGCTACACCAGGCATTGCAAACGTGTCATGGGTTGAATGGAAAGTTTCTTCATGAGACTTCGTATCTGTACACTCGCTGGCCAGCCGTTGACCTTGGTACCCCACATGACAAGCTAATCTGCATACGTATCGAAAATGGTGTGGCAGGCAATACAAGTGGAATTTTTTTAAGCAAACTAGATCACTACAGTAGCTTTTTACTGCTGCTGAAGTGATTGAAATGCTTCAAACTGAACGTTTCGACATCGACGAGGATGATGAAGATGTTGAATAAAGTATCTGCAGTGAAGAAAGCTACCAGCAAGAAGGTACTGACAGTGACTCAGCTTCTGAGGGCTGTGAAGAGAGGGAGGGGGGGTGGGAATACACACGACATGAGAGGGGTCAGTGGGTCAAGTACAGGGAGTTTCATTCAGTTACTTTGTGTTTTGTATATTTTCCCTAACCCTAACAAATGGGTCGTCTGCAGGGGAAAGCAAGGGAGAAAACTATTCGTCCGGAGTGAGTTAACCATACACAGACTAATGATTTAATTCTTTGGTCTGGAAAAAAGTCACTTATTTTTCGACCTTTTTTCTTTTTTTGGCGGGCAGTGAGAGTTTACTCTAGTTTTTTTCTTTCTTTCTTTCTTGAAGTAATTATATTTCTTATGTAACAGACACTTTCCCACTTTATAAAGCATACCAAAAAGTCTATATTGTGGCAGACTCGTCAGCCCCATGCAGACATTACCTGAGACTGCCCCCCTGCTTGCCCAGGTGTCGCAGTGCCAGCCTGCACTGCGTAATAGTGGGCCTCCGCCTCTTCGTAGCGAGATTTCTGCAGCCATACGTTGTCCAGCATCAAAGGGGCAGCCATCTTTTTCGTATAGACTGCAACACATTGAGTACAAATGTGCATCTCTGGTGAAAACATAACAATGATAATTTTTTTCTCTACAGACTGCAACATACTAACACACATGTACTAGTGAAAACCTAACCATGTACATTTTTTTCTCTATAGACTGCAACATACTAACATGTTTGCCCTGGTGAAAACACTATCAATGTTCAATAGTTTGATAAAACATACTGCTGAGTATAGGGAACTCTAAATACACTCTTCATGAAAAGCATGTATGGAAAAAAAAAACCCTATGGAAAAAAAAACCCTACTTTTTAATAAAACACACACAAAAAAAAACACAGGTGAAACCTTTCCAATCTGGAATGTGATGCCTCCTAAATCTACCACAGATGTACTTTACCTCAGGAAAATTTGTAAGACTGTGTGAGAAGGGTGGCATGGACTGCTTACTTGGCAAGTGCTGTATTCTGTATATGTTGGACAGTTTTGTCCGCACCTATCTAGAGTGCCAGGTTTGTACATGTCATGTTTTCCCTATGTTCTTTCTCAGGTTAATGGACATATAAAACATTCTATACTCTTCTAATCCAACTCTGATGAACCAAAGTGATTTCAGGAATGGCAACTTTAAAATCACCATGTTAAGACTGGATACATTGTCTCCACATCACAAAAGTGTTGAGTCTGCTAACAGAACAAAATGATTATGAATCCTGAATAAGATAAATAAAAATGAAGAAACAGCTACTAATACCAGAAACTTGACACTATACCAATTAATCAAAATAAATAAACGATTTTCCATGTAGGCGATGTATTCAGTTCTCAGGCTGGGTGATTTTTTGTCCAAAACCATGAATTTTGGAGTACATGTTTTGCTTTTGTCAAGAGTTTATCGTTTCCCTATATATGATCTTCCTCAATATTATATATATATATACATATGTATATAATGAGGCCAGGAGATGAAATGATTAACAAATAGTAAAGAGTAGAATGGTAACTCTCTCCATTCACAAGGTACACAACTTCAAGTCAGTGCTGCTTACGCTACCGATTCAGCTAGCACACAGGTAAATAAAAGGTACATAGAGAGTCATCACTCCACTCTTTACCATTTGTTAATCATTTCATCTCCTGGCCTCATTATTTGTTACTTTCCAATTGAAAAACCACCGAGGCAACCATGTGTTTGTTCTGTAGCGTCCATGTGTTCTGTGTGGCTTGTTCAGGATTAAAGAGGCTATGCCAGTCTTGAATAAAAGCTAATTTGTGTTTGCACATTTCTTCTGTCTTTGCTGCTGTGTGCACATGTCAAATGATCAGTATAAGGACAGGCCCGGCGCTTCCTTTTTTGAGGAAGTGTCTGGGTTTGTTCCAATGTACCTTTTATTTACCTGTGCGCTAGCTGAATCGGTAGCGTAAGCAGCACTGAAATGAAGTTGTGTACCTGTGAATGGAGAGAGTTACCACTCCACTCTTTACTATTATATATAGGTTACTTTTTCACCCGAAACTAACCTATGCCAGTAATGCTCCATGTCATGCGATGAAATCTGTCTATATAAAGTTCTGTTGAAATAAGGCAATAGAATTTATTAATTAATACAAATCTATAATTTAAACTTATCTTTAATTGTTAAAGGAAAAAAGTGTTGAAAATTATGACGTGCCTTTTAATAAAAGATCAGTGGAGAATTCAGGATAGCCACTGAACTATGTCAGAAAACTTATCATCCAAAATGTTACAATGTGTCTTTCTTGTTATTGATGTTGTCTTGTGACAATCAGTCGATCACAAGGAACTGTACAGTGTGTGTGTGTGTGTGTGTGTGTGTGTGTGTGTGTGTGTGTGTGTGTGAGAGAGAGAGAGAGAGAGAGAGAGAGAGAGAGAGAGTTCCATCTGAATATGACAGCCTTTATAGTTTATCTGTTGTACAGGATTTTACTGTTTTCATGTCAGCATGTGGCATGTGCACATTCATTAAATAACAGCTGATAATCACATGGAAATGTACAGAATATGTTGTGTGTTTCACTGTGTGAGTGTGTGTAAGTGTGTGACTGTATGAGTGCTTACAATGCATGTGTGTGTAAGTCTGTGTGTGTGTGCGTGCATGCATATTCCAGGCAGCATCACAAGTGTAAAGCTTATCTTTTCACTATGCATTTAAAAATCAAAGGAATCCATGTGACGTTGTAATTTTAATGTTTACATTAGCTGAACGTACAAACACCTTTAGTGACCATTCAACATGTAAATTCTACACACTGTGACATACACTAAAAGGTTGCATTAGGAATTGAGAATACAGAAATTTGAGAGGGACAAAAGCTAGAGAGAGACATTTTTTCTTTTATCAGTTTAATCCCTAATTTGAGTACGGCTTTTCAACATTCCAACTCCAAGCATGTAAAAGAATCATGACTCATGTACCATCATATCATATGCTCCCCCCCCCCCCCCCCCCCTTTTGTTTTTTTAAGTAGACTCAGATGAATAACCCTTGTAGTTGTACATGGCTTTTCTTGCAAACTTCATCCTTTTTTTTTTCTTTCTTATTTTTTTTTAAAAAAGGAGTAAATATTGTCAGACTTTAACTGGCACTTGGCTACATGAAAATCTGCTGCAAGTGTAATCACCAATTCAGTGTACAATGGCGGGTTAATCAAGTTAACTAAGCAAGTCTACTTATTTATCAAATTTGCATCTTTCAAGAAAATGTTTTTGCAACTCTTAAAATCAAATCTTTTTTCCTTGTGGAAAAAAAAATTCAATTTGCATTTGTATCTTGCACTTTGTGTACAACTTACATTAATGTCATCTACTACTTTAAGCATAGATCTGTGATATGGGAAGCCACATTATGTAATGCTAAACAACCATCTGTTGCTCACGAGTGAGAAATGTCCTATTTATATATTTTGTTTTGATTTTTATTATTGTCTGTCTATGTGAAAAGTTTCAAACTGATTCCAAATTCATTCTTTCCACAATTCTATTAGTAGTAGTAATGAGTGACTGAAGCAGTTTTGAAAACGAAATTATTATACAAGTACGGCATTCTCATCCATTTCCTTCTGCTTTCCAGCCAAATTTGTGTTCTTTTTTTATCTACGCCTCGCACAGGCTCTTACTCAGTAGCCTTCTTTCACTGACAGTACTAGCAATGAATCTCCAACTCCAAATAAAAACGCATCACAAAATCTATAATATATACTTTGATATCGATTAAAAACTGGCCAGGGTTCATGATTACTTCTTAAAAGGGTTTACTTGTGCATTCACTAAGTTTTTGAAACGTTCAAACTGACCTGAAAGGTACGGAAACCTTGAGCAGTTTTCTCACAACCAATGCCGGGGACGGTGGCCAAAGAAAGGAAGTACACGTGCTGACAGCAGACGAGCAGACGCGTTGACAAAGTAAAAGAAAAAGAAAAAAATCTGATAAAGACAGTTTTATTTGAGAAATAAATGTTGTCATGTTGAAATCAAATACCCTAATAGAGTGTTATATAATGATATAAGTATGAAGCAGTATCAGTATCAGAAGCATTACTGCGTTATAGAGCCATGGTGAGTATTTACACAGCATCCATTCACATAATGCTGTGACTCGGCAATCTGCAACCTTCACCCACTGTGGACCCCCGCTTAGCCAGTTACGTTCGGGTTTAACGCCGACAGCCACATCAAGTGATAAAAGTACCAGGAAAGTGGGGGGAGGGGGAAGGGGGAGAGTGGATTGGGTTATAAGCACAGAAAATGTAGCTCAACCAGCACCATGCCCACTGATCTAAAAATAGAAGAGCACTGACCTTAAACTTACGGCTGCGTTCACACCAAACACGGACGGACGGACACTGACGCACGTCCGTGCCCTAGAAAGCATATGCACGACTCCGCGACTTTCAGATCTAATGTCCTTTAAAAACGCACTGTCTGATAACAATTTTGATTTGATCGAAACGATATGTTTCGCTCCCAGATCTAAACGACGTGTAAAAAAAATACAACCACCATTCTAAAACAATACTGACATAAATAAGTCAGTAAACGAGGTGACATATTAACTGATAGAAAAGGGATATAGTGTAGATCTAACCAAAAACAAAAACAAAAAACACAACAACAACAACAAAAAAAGATCTCTTTGTCAGTTAATCGTTTAAAGAATTTTCTCACGAAACCCGGCTTCACAGAGTAAAAAGTTAATGGTCCCTTTGTATACAGACGGACGTGCTCCGGCAGTGTCACAGTGAATGTTTCTTGCTTCACCAGTGGAAACAATGAGCGATTTGCTGTGCACGTTTGTGTTTCGTCCGGCCAAACCCACGACAGTTGTCCCGCGGGGGACGGGTATGCTATTTGGCATGAACTGCTCACCCCATAAGGGCCATCAACAGCTTGACGGGTCGTTAACTCACTCAGTACGGCCAGTCCTCTCTTCTCCTCTACACAGACCCCTCGGATGTCCTGTGGGTGTCTGAATGACCCAACCTTTAGCTTCCGTCGTCAGAATTGTGGTATTATTTGTCAACATTCACCTCTTCAGTATAAGAGTCTTCCGTTTGCAATATTTTGATGATGGTAATTGGGGTGAAACGCTGTTAACGTCGATTCTTTCGCCGTTCGTATGGAGAGAGTTAAACTCCACACTGACTCATGCATTTCGCGACCCTGACCATGCAGTAAAGTTAACTTTAGGTGCTTGAGACCTCATGCGAAGCCTGTTCACCTTCAAGTCTTGCCTAACAACTTGCATGTGTGCAGTGGCATCCTCAGTAAGTCAATATATCAGTTGTAGCCATATCGAATAATTCATGACAAATTGCCAGGCCGGTTATACTTGACACTGTAGTAGGTTTGCCCATGCTGTGGGATTCACGTCTGGACTTGAATTTTCAGTTCCAGTTCCAGTTGGCGCTGTAACCACCAGATCTGGAAGGCTGCTACAGGACTCAAGTTAATATGCATATTAGTTGCTTCGAATTTGCAGCCATAAGTGTCCCTTGGAGAGTTTCCAGCTGTTACCCCTGTAGCTAGTGTCAGTTCCATGAAGTAACAGGGACTCGGGGTTCTCCACCTTGTATAGATGCCATGCACATACTGATACAACCTGTCTAAGTCGCCACCAGTCCCATGGGCAGCATCATTAAGAACCAACAACGACGAAAGAGTTGTCCCTAGCGAAAAAAAAAAAAAAAAAAAAAAAAAAAAAAAGTCCGAGTGAATGCATATGCGTGGTTGATGCCTGACTTTGTGACATGGGAAACCCGGCGAATGATGCGCTCCATAAAGCAACTGTCAGTCGAGTCTACTTGCTGAGTAGATTGAGGCAGTTTCAGTTTCAGTAGCTCAAGAAGGCGTCACTGCGTTCGGACAAATCCATATACGCTACACCACATCTGCCAAGCAGATGCCTGACCAGCAGCGTAACCCAACACGCTTAGATTGAGGCGCAATGCTCGATTGAGGCGGGGAGGCGAGAATAGCCAGGCGTTCTGCGAAAGATTCAGAAAGGAAACTGATCGAGAAGCTTCGCTCGCTGCCCTGCATTAAACGTTCGATCTCCGCCTCGGCACATAATTTCTTGTGGTGAGGTTTCCCATGGCCCTCATGAGAAGGCCATGGATTGCCAAACTCTAGCACTGACAGGCTTCACGAGTGACTTTTACTGTTCGGAACAAAGTTCATATATGTTTTGTCGGGTGGTCGAACGAGGGTCTCATTACTCCTGAGATTCTGTTGGTTTTGGATGTAGCTTGGGCCACTGACATCGTTGTCTCTGAAGGAGAGCTTGTTGTCTTTATGGACTTTAGTTTAGGAGGCCATGGAGGGGGTGAAAACGGGCATCGAACCAGAATTACTCCCCCCCCCCTCTACTGTGAGGTTAGTATATATGGGGGCGGGTGTACAACACACACACACACACACACACACACACAAAACGTGCACACTCTGGATATTTTCACCTTTTTAACAGGCCTCCTCTGACACAGGTGCCTGCCTAACTCATTAAGTGCCAAGCTCACTGTCATAATGTTATTTGTTTGAATCACGGACACCCCACATAAAAATTGGCCTTTTGCTGCCCATGTGAATGCGTCGTTCTGTTGGTTGTGTCAGTGTTGTCAGCGTTGGACAGGTCCCCTTCCCAATTTCCCCAGAGGTGGGTGTTGGCATGAACTACCCCAAAGTACATCAACTTTTGCATTTCATTTTGTTATTTTGTGTAAGGTGTATCAATGGAAGGGATTTCATCATTTAAGAGGTTTTGTCTTATTTTATCTTATTTCATTTATATATATTTTTTTATATTTTAAGGTTGACCCATTTGTTGCCAAGGAAACATAACTCCTGCTGGAAGGACTCTGCCAGGGAATTATCAGTGAAAATGGACATAAATTATCAACAATAAAAAAATCTATAGGTAATAAGTACACAAACCAGTTTTTATCTGAAAGGAAATTGACTGAGCATTACTGAAAGCACTTTTGAAATTATTGCATGTACAGTTAATAATTTTCACCCTTTTCCTACCCCCACCCCCAAATCCCACCGCTCTCACTTGACCCCCCACCCCCCACATTGCACATGAACCATTTCAACATTTTCATATTCCTGATAAGCCGCTGTATATATGTGTCAAACTCAGAATAATCAGTGACTGCGATATAATCTGGGTCATCATATCCGCCGCACCTTGCTTGCCTGAAGTCGACCAGTGGGGTTGGGTGTCGTCATCTATGTGTGTGCTTATCCGTTGATGGGGCTGGCAGCTGATCAGGGCTTTGAGCCACAGATCATGGCATCATACCATATTAGGACTGTGTTCATGTTTATCCATGATTGAAATGCAGTCTTCTTCTAGGCTGGACAGCAGTTATGACGCTAGTTCTTTTTGTGGCTGAGGGAAAATTCAGGGAAGTCTGATGACGGGATAACCCATCTTCTTCTTATTCTGCGTTCACTCGTATGCACACGAGTGGGCTTTTACGTGTATGACCGTTTTTACCCCGCCATGTAGGCAGCCATACTCCGTTTTCGGGGGTGTGCATGCTGGGTATGTTCTTGTTTCCATAACCCACCGAACGCTGACATGGATTACAAGATCTTTAACGCGCGTATTTGATCTTCTTCTTGCATATACAAACGAAGGGGGTTCAGGCACTAGCAGGTCTGCACATATGTTGACCTGGGAGATCGTAAAAATCTCCACCCTTTACCCACCAGGCGCCGTCACCGTGATTCGAACCCGGGACCCTTAGATTGACAGTCCAACGCTTTAACCACTCGGCTATTGCGCCCGTCGGGATAACCCATCAATTCATGCAGGAACTGTGGCCACAACTACAGTGTGTCAGGTTAACCCGTCATGAAGACAGTGAACAGGTTAAAGATCTCACATCCTTTTTACGGCCATCGTGGCAGTGAATTCATATCCACTGTCTCAGGCTTAGCACGGGAAGGCAGTGCCCAAACCATTCCTTCCACCCTTTTAACCTTCCCCAACCTAAGTCAGGTACCTATAATTCACACCTGGGTGGAGTGAGGAAAAGAGGGGGAAGGTACACCCCTGAAAACGGGGTATGGCTGCCTACATGGTGGGGCAAAAACGGTCATACACGTGAAAGCACACTCATGTGCATACAAGTGAACATGGGAGTTGCTGTCCACGAACAAAGAAGAAGAGAAGAAGAAGGCGTAAGGTGCCTTTCCCAGGTACAGGTCAAAACATGGCCTTGAACCCTGATCACTGGTGAATACTGGATGAGAAGTCCAGAGCCTTACAGGCACTGCCATGGTGCCTCCTTTTGAAAATTAGAAGAAAAAAACAAACGAACCAACCACACACAAAAAACAGACTTCTTTCTTCAGTCACCACATGTCAGAAGCACCAGAACCTCAGACCCCCTAGTGTTGCACCTGTAATTCAGCAGTTAATTGATGGGTGCGGTTGCCATGCGCTGGATTCTTGCCCGATTTTTCCAATCTTCCACATCAACATATCTGCTTGTACCTGAACCCCGTTTGTGTGTATACACTTGCAGAACACAAAATATGCTCGTTAAAGATCACGTAATCCATGTCTGTGTTTAGTGAGTAAAGGAAACAGTAACATATCCGGCATGCACATCCCCGAAAACGGAATATGGCAGCCTACATGGCGGCTGGGGTAAAAATGGTCACACACGCAAAGGCCCACTTGTACATATGAGTGAACATGGGTGTTGCAACCCACGAACGAAGAAGTCTTCAGCAGTGAGTTGAACCGATGAGGCTCTGAACAGTTTCTTAATACATATATACATTTTTGTTTTGTAAATTGGATTCAAAGTGCTGGTTAAGAACAATGGACCACTTTTGCATTAAGCCCAACCAGTTGTTGCCAGCCGGTTGCCTGTAAGCCTGACACAGCAACACAGTTCAGTCAGACACAGCCAGCAGCTGTCAGCTACTGTGCTCTCTAGATGAAAGAAACGAATATTATTGGGATTCACGCTGCTAGTATCATTGAAGAGTTCTGGACCAGATATACATCTCATCTGTGTGCTCCTGACAAATCAAACAGCTGGTTGGAGATGGCTGGTGGCTAGTGTAAACACATACCGCTGGCATACATGGCGCGAAAACGCAAAATGATGTGCGCACAATTCTTGGCCAGCTCCTGTCAGAGAAAGGCTGGGCTAAGCGTGAACGCTGCCTTAGTCTGAAGAAAGGATGTTTCAATGCACAACAGACCAAAGTGGGTTGGGGGCGAGCACAGAGAGAGGCACAGACAAGAGACAGGCAGAGAAGAGAACGGTAAAGAAGACACAGACACAGACAGATGGAGAGATACAGACACACAGTGAGACAGATAGGAAACTGTAAAGGGGAGAGAGAGACTAACAAAGAGAACAGTAAAAGAAAGACAGGGGTAGGAATGAAGGGAAGATGGTGCTTAACTCTCTCCATACGAACGGCGAAAGAGATGACGTTAACAGCGTTTCACCCCAGTTACCATCATCAAAATATTGCAAGCTGAAGGCTCTTATACTGAAGAGGTGAATGTTGACAAAGAATACAATTCTGACGACGGAAGCTAAATGTTGGGTCATTCAGACACCCACTGGACATCCGAAGGGTGTGTGTAGAGGAGAAGAGAGGACTGGCCGTACTGAGTGAGTTAATGGATGTTGTTTTCCCACACCACCTCCCCTCAAATAAACAGGAAAACTGCATCATAAGAACAGAAAAGTGGAGAGAAATGTCCGTGCATGTAGGCATGTGTGTTTAGTATCTGTGAGTATGAGAGAGAGAGAGAGAGAGGTGGGGATTTAGTTGGTCTGAAAAACCAACAACAGGAAACTGAACTTAAATTTGCATGTGACAATTGTCCACTCATTCTTTCACACAAGAGAAAACATTTCAGCCAATATAAAGTGACACATGACCAAAAAAATAAATTGGTGCAGCATTCACCAAGAATGTTTTATTAGATGATATTGTTGTTTGAAATGTGTCATGCATAGCCTCAAACATGCTGAAAGAATGTAACAAAGAAGATTTGATAATATACATTCGGACATGCACAAATTCCCCATATCAATCTAATCAGACCAGGCTGAAAAATGTTCTATACCAACCACAAAGAAACACTGAAACAAAAAAATTAATCTGCTACACTGTTGATCAAAAAGGTTGGCACATATCCTGGTAACCAATGTTAAATTTTCATCACTTTTTGTTTGTTCATTTGTGTTTTTGTTGTTGTTTTTGCTGTTGTTGTTGTTTCAATGCAATAAGTTCTTTGTTGAATGGTATTGGTCAATGGTTCATGTAAATTCTAAGACTTTTACTGACCCTGAAGGGCAATAACATTTTTTTCTGAAAATGGTTCTTTCATTTTTCCAAAGACTTTTCCAGTCCTGGAAATGGTTCTCATTTCCTCAAGACTTTTCTATGCATGAAAATGGTTCTCTCATTTTCCCAAGACTTTTCCAGCCCTGAAAATGGTTCTCTCATTTTTCCAAGACTTTTCCAGCCCTGGAAATGGTTCTCTCATTTTCCCAAGACTATTCCAGACTTCCATGACTGTATGAACCCTGATTCATCTGCTGAGCAAATACTGGGTCTTCAAACTGCTCTACCCTCCTCTTTGATTTGCTCTTTTTTTTTCTTCTGCCAAATATATATATTATGTAATATCCTCTTCTCACTTTCACTCCTTAATATCAGCTGGCTGGTCAGTTTTCTTACATGTAAGAAATAAACTGCTTGCTACTCCAATCAGAATATCAAATAATATTCATATTGTGACATAATCACGATAAGACATATTGTTCAAATTGAAACTCCTTCACATCAATGAGAACTTTCATTGTAGTATTTTGCAAAGAATGTATGGAAAATGCAGAACACTACATGTGACTGAAAATCAAAAACCAATGTCAATAAAAAACCAAAAAAAACTATGAAGACAAAAAAAATGCAATTTAGACATTTCAACACCCTAATTTCAAAGACTGTGCTGTCAGCAAATATAATGAAGAAATTTAGCAACGAAACACATGCATGCATCTATAAATCAATACACAAAAATATTTTCAAATACTGAACATTACAATAACAAAACAAATTTAACATACAATGGTTCAACCAAAAAACACAGCATGCAAAAACAGCTTAAAATAAGCATATCAAAGCATCAATGGCAACTGTGACAACAATGTGTTTCTCTTGTGTAGTTCATAAAATCATGCAAGGGTCAGTCAACAGTATCAGATGCTATCCAAGAATAGTTGGTGCGACTTTCTTTCATTTGTATATTTCTTATAACATATACACAACATATTATTCATCTTCATATTTCACTCGTGAACAGATTAACATTTCCGATCATACTCGATTAATCAATGATGTAATTTGATCATTCACTCTCAAATATCTCTCTACATAAAAAAGAGAGAGCAAAAAACAGAGGTCCGTTTCCAAGTGGAACTGTAAAAGATATTCACTTGCTTCTTTCTGATTTGCATCATTTCAAGTGGCTATCGATGAGCATGAATATAGGCATGATAACTGAGTGACAATGGTTTGCCGAAAGTGTCTTGGTCTTATTAAGAAATAACCAAACAAAAATCAGCTGTGACCTGTGGTGATAAATAAGACGCGCAAACCATCAAATCAATTCACACCTTCACCAGAACACACACTAAGTTATACATGCTGTTTTGCGGTGACTGAAACATGCATGATATACACACTTTATGCTATTCTTCTTTGATTCTGCATGATATACTCATTGACGTCACGGTACTACAGAAATATGTGCTAAACAAATGACTACACAAAAAAAGCCATGAGATCTTAACCGTACAAAGCATGCACACTATACAGTATTTTGGTTTCCTACCCTTCAGATTCCAGCACCATACACATTATTCAGCATTAGTTTACTACACAAACAGGCACATGGTAAAGGTTCATTTTGCACAAAAATAAGAGGATACAGTTTTTCAGCACTGATCAAAGCAAAAGCATAATATCAGACAAGAAGCTTTGATGATGCTATGATTTTTCAACACTGTACATAGCACAGCATAATACTGAATTCGTTTTGAAGATGGACACACACACACACACACACACACACACACACACACACACATGCACACACACAAAACTGACACAAACCTGAAAACATTGCTTTTCATAGCCCAGCAAAACGCAAAATATAAAATATCGGCTTTATTTGAAAAAAAACAAAAACATTATCATGGATGGAAACTACAAGTTATAATTTCATTTCAAAGACATTAGTATTCAAAGCAAAATAAAGCAACATTCCCACACACTTAAAAAAGAAACTTAAGCACCAAACATACATGCAGAGACTTCCATAATCCCAAGAACATATTTGTTCATCCCCCGTTGCTTGTTTCTGAATCTGACTCAGCAAAATGTCTGATGAATTTGATGAAAGATGTAGTAGGTTCAAATAACTATGCTTAATCTGGGAATGGCAAACCAAGTCAATGATGATCCAAAACAACAGCTGTCCTGACTGACCAAAGAGCTGGAAATGTGTACTGTCGACAGATGGAATTCTTGAACAAAATTCAGCTTCCCGTTCTCTTCTCTGCTCATGATACGTTCAAAGATATAATCATGTGTTAGTTTCTACACAAGAGACTGACTGTTACTGCATGTCAGCTTTCACTAATGTGACTCACCCGTCATTTGACACAGACTCAATACTGCTTTCAATTTCTAAAATAAATGATACAAAAAAATAACCTGGACTTTTTTAAGACATAGAAAAGGGAGGTAAAGAAGAACTTGAAAAGAAAAAAAAAACACCCACTCATCTATAAAACCAGTCATGTGCTTCTCTGATAATATGGTAACTCAACATTGGGGGTGAACAGTTCCAGTGAGATTTATGTGAGGTTCAGGACATAGATTAAATGTCTGAAAAAAATGTGTTTAAACCAAGATGTAGTATATGATAGTCAGTCGTGTCCGACTATGACCATCAGAACAACAGAGGAGGCAACTGCTGTTCCGACTATTTGGGCTAGAATTTGATTATAGTGGAGAGTGTCTTGCCCAAGTACATCCCCACTCTCTCGGCCAAGAGGGTTTTAGGACAGTCGGCGTTGGGATGGTTCCCAAAGGCCAACTAGCCCACAAGGCTGCAGCACTAAGAGCCAGTGCAATTTTGCCTCCTAGTTTGAGAGTCATAGTCCTTCACAAAAGACTAAGCTGTAAATGGTTTCCCATTGACTGGAGAAACCATTGATAATACAGCTCTCAGTTTGCTGTTGGCCCAAATGTAAACTTATGTCAATCTGTGATATAAGCCGAGTGTTGGGCCTAACCAAGATGTAGTAATCACTGATCATCTGACACAGTCCGTGAATAAACTGTACAGATCTGATTACAACCACATACTGTCTGTCTTGTTTCCCTGTGGGCATACATACACCTTTGTGATGCATCTTTCTTCTGCTCACTTGACCACAACACATTTCATCAGCATTTTTTACATGTGGTAGTTTTGCCCTATTTTCGATTTAATTCAGCAACTTATACAAATGAAATATATTTCTCCTTGACTAGAACCTCTACACGTATAAACTACATGAAAAACATCACACCCTTCGCCACCAACAAGTCCTCTTCAGTCCAGAATCACAATAAAAATATCCACAAGTCAGGCAACAACTGCACATGTCTGACAGCACGAAGGCACGCAAAAACAGTGACAGACAGTACAGAAAGGCACACAGCATTGACTTTACATTGATCTGTCTGCCTGCACGTAGGATGTAAAGTCACTGTAAAACTTGTGGAACTGGTGTTTCATTGGCTAGGTCTTTTCATTTTTGTTCTTTTTCTGCTGCTGGTTCTGTTGCATTACCTTTTCACCCCTCATCGCCGCTACGCCTGTAAGCAGCCAACACCACTCTCCCTCTGTCACACACAGGGTCCACATGGACCTGTCAATGTTTTGCTGTTATGAGGCCACACAGTGGATATTTAGGTAGGTTTTTGTTTGTTTGTTTGTTTGTTTTTTACACTGCTCTCTCATGCCACTCATCCTGAGTCCCCCATGCACAGCCACAACTGAGTTTGTCTGTCGCTGTCCCAGTGTTGGTAGTCCACAGGGAACTGTTGATGTTAGGTCACCTCCAAGTCACACACTAGAGGAGACCCTGCAATGCTGCTGAGTCACTTTGGGGGTGTTCAGTGGTGCCTGTTCTGATTTAATGTACTGAGGACACCACCTACTATGCCACCTGCTGATGACAATAACTGCTTAGTCTCGGGGCCAGAACAAGTGACCTTCCTGAGAGTGGAGGGCACCATCACATCCCTCCAATAAGGTTTGTCAAAGTACCTTTTACTCCCCTCATCCCCCACCCACAATTCATGCTGGCAATTAAGACTTTGTGCATCACTATATACATACTGAACACTGCTATGCACATTCATTATGAGTATCTTTCCCCAGTCACATCAATTAATTAAAGCTGATTTCATTTGTGTCTCCAACTCTAAAGAAAAAATATGCGTCCAAGTCACAAAATCTACCAATGAAATATTTGTCCAAATGTCAAATCTACTGAGATATTTGTCTAAAAATCTGTCTTGTGTGCTGAATGAATGTTTATGATGTAAAAAAAGACTCAAAGTCACTGTCCCAATGAAATTCTAATGATGTAGCAGGCTCAAAGTTACTCTCCCATCAAAATGCTAATGATGTAGCAATCTTAAAGTAAGTTTCATTGATATGCAAATGATGTAACAAGCTCAAAGTTATTCTCTCATGAAAAAATGCCAATGATGTAAGAGGCTCAAAGTTACAGTCCCATGAAAATGCTAATGCTGGAATGTACATTCTGCCAGACTGTGATCTGCCTCATGGCTGGAGGGCAACTTCACAGTATTCTGCCTATGTTGGTCCAAGGGAGTTAATTAAGCATTTACTGACAACATGTGCTGGCTTTGTTTAGAGTTTTCTCCCTTCATCTATGCGGTGGCCTGAACAATTTTGAAAAACCAAAAAAAAACCCAAAACACCTCAAAAACGGATATGTTCCAAAACCAGTGTTGTTAATTTGTATCACATCACAATAATAGACTGAAAATTTGCATGAAACATAAAAACCGATATGTTATCAACACCTTACTCATTCCACACTTTTTTTTTTCAAACCCAAAAACTTGCTTTACAATTTCAATCTTTGCAAAAACAAAAATATGCAAAACCAAACAAGTCTTCCAACGCAAATACAACACAAAAAGAAAATTTTTTTTTTAAAAAGGAGACGTTTTCTACCTATAAACTGAGGAAAAATATATGGAACTATTTTCAGTGGCCTCTCTGTCTCATATACCTTCACCTTTCGGCAACATTTGAAGTGGTCCGCCCCTCCTCTCTGGACCAAAAGGGTTAAGTACACACATCAAAACAATTCAACACACCTCCACACACACGAAAAGAAGTAAACGTAAACGGTGACTGTCGTTTCTTGTTTCCTCCCTGCAAGAAAATACAGAATGTCTCTCGTTGATAAAGCGTCAGGTACTTAAATGACCGCTTGGCCCAAACAAACAAAAAAGTTATACAAATAAATAAAGGCAAAATGAAGTGAAAAGAACATAACCCCAATCAGCCGTGGGACAACCAGACCCTCATTTGAGACAGATCTTTTTATTTAAAGCCGTACTGTTTTGGCAGATATACAATGCTCGAGCAATTAGTCACTCTGATTATGAGTCATTTCTTCTGCATTGAAATTTGAAAAAGTCACGCATAAAAAAAAACAACCCAACAATAACACAAAAGAGTTTCTTAAACAAAGAAGAAACACGTACGCATGCATCAAAACAAAACCCATACCCAACCACCCATTCCTACAAGCGGCACCCAACCCCAACTATTCACAGAAAATAAACACACAAAGCAACTATGAAAACAAACAAACCTCAATCAGCCTGAGAATGAAACAAACAAATGCAAAAGTACCAAGATCTAAAACTCTGATCAGATCAAACAAAGGCTTCAAAAACAAAGGAAAAAGCTGAAAACAAACAAGATGTGAAAGTTCTGTAATTTTCTGACCATGAGGCGATTTTTTCTTTCTTTTTTGTCAAACTTGCCCCCTGCGTCTTATAAACAAATGTGCCTTATTTGTGGATAAAAATTTCGGAACATACAACAAAACAGCATAAGCTTTAAGACAAAGAAAATGACATGACTTTAAACATCTAATCAAATCAAACAAAGGCTTTGAAACAAAAACAAGGAAAGTGAAAAAAGATGTGAAAGATTAAATTCATCAAGCAAAGGGTTTACAACAAAATCAGAAAGAACAAAAGTACAGGCTCCTGAAGCACAGGTGCTGTTTTCTAGTGGCCCTTCTTGGCTTTGGTGCGAAGACGGAGGTTGTCGTCAGAGGCTGTGTTCTGGTCCACTTCCGGCAAGGAATCATAGTCATCATCCAGCATCACACCTACAACAGGCACATGCTTGTACACAAATGTCTTACACGGTTAACTCACTCCAGACAGAAGGCCCTGATCAAGGCCCTACTGTTTACAACCATTTCAGAGAAAGGGCCCCAATCGGGGCCTTAGATAGTTTTGAATTTTTGGAGTGGCACCTAATTTCCATACTGATGTTATGAGCTAAGAATATCTTAACTGACCTTTCCACTCTCCACTGCGACCAATAAATGCAGTGTGTGTTGCTGTGCTCGCCAGCAGGGGAGTTAATTTTGTGTGACTGGTTCAAGTGAACAGTGTGTGTCAGCAATGGCGTCTCACCCAGTTCGTCTCAGTCACAAGGCAGGACAACAGAATTAGATGAAGGGGCCCTATCGTGGCTGTATAACATTCTGAATTTAATCTGTTTCAAACTCTTTGTGCTTTTCTGGATTCGTCTGCAAGTCATCAATGTGTGCAAATTTCGAACAAAAAAAATATGGATACTTTCATCACCTCACTGTATGACAGCATAAGAAGGGAGGAAGTTTTATATTTTGTCCCCAAATGACTTATTATCTTACCAGTTCATAGATTCTGACATGTGTTTTTTTGGCAATTTTCTTTCTTACCCATACAAATGGGTTGTCTGTAGGGAAAGGCAGGGAAATAACCAGCAGTACTAAGTGAGTAAAATGAACCAGAGAAGTAACTTCGTGTTACAATGCAGACTTATACCCAATGATCATGCATGGTTTACAAACCGCAGAAAAAACCCAACAACTCTCGTGTTCCAGAGAAATAACATATTACCATACAGTTTCATATACCCTTATCTTGTATGGTTAACGTACCAGAGAAATAGCATTCTGTGTTACCATACAGACTTATATAGTCAAACACTTCTGTATTACATGGTTTACAAACCAAACAAATAACTTTTTGTTACCATACTGTTTTATATACCCTTATCTTGCACGGTTTACAAACCTGAGAAATAGAAATTTTTGTAACCATACAGACTTACAGTTTTATACACAACTATTTGCAAGGTTAAATGAATCATAAAAAAAACCTTGTGTTACCATACAACTTTATACATCCCTTCCTTGCATGGCTAATAAACCACATACATTACTTTGTGTTGTCATACAGTTTTCTACATGGTTTTTGAACCACACAATTAACTTTATGTTACCATTACAGACTTATCAGAGGACCTGAAACTCATGTATTAATGACCTTGCTTTTAAGACTTCTTTATGTCTCTTTTGCATGTTTCTACTTCATCTTTCATGCTTATTTGATTTATTTTAAGCGCTTGATTTGCAAAGTGCTTAGAGCTGGCTTCTGCTTGTATCACAGCGCTATAAAGAACTAACAATAATTGTGTACTAACATCCCTCCTTCACATATGTACCTGCCAGTTATATGGTCCATTCACACTGCATGTCCATCCCCAAATCCACTCCTTGAAGCAAAAAGGTAAAGCCACATAAATACTGCGACTGACTCGCCATCCCAAAAAAAGGGATACGTTCATAGAAACGCAACCACCAATCTGTTACAGAAACACACACACACACACACAACACACACACACCACACACACCGCAGAGCTCCACAGAAGACTGACCTTGACACAACAGGGCTTTCACTGTGGGTTCACTGACTAGTATCACGTGCTCTACGACACACGAGTTAGTCACCTTTTGCCAGCTTCTTCTTGCTGGGGGAGCGCAGCTTGCGGCTGGCCATGCTACGCTCACGCAGCTTGCGCAGGTGGAAGGTGATGAAGTTCCACATCAGCCACGCCTGCATCAGGCAGATAGCCGCCAGGCAGTTGATCCTGTCACACGATGATAATGATAACGATAATGACGATAATGATGATGGTGATGATGACGATGACGGTGATGATGATGATGAAGGTGATGAAGTTCCACATCAGCCACGCCTGAATCAGGCAGATAGCCGCCAGGCAGTTGATCCTGTCACATGATGATAATGATAATGATAATAATGATGATGATGATGATGAAGGTGATGAAGTTCCACATCAGCCAGGCCTCCATCAGGCAGACAGCCGCCAGGCAGTTGACCCTGTCACATGATGATAATGATAACAATAATGATAATGATGATATTATTGATGATGATGATGATGATGATGATGATGAAGGTGATGAAGTTCCACATGAGCCACGCCTGTGTCAGGCAAATAGCCACCAGGCAGTTGATCCTGTCACACACTGTGATGATGATGATAATGCTGATGATAATGCTGATAATGATAAAGATAATGATGATAATAATAATAATGATGGTGACGATAATGATGGTGATGATGATAATGATGACGATCATAATGATAATGATGATGATCATCATCATAGCCACCAAGCAGTTTACTCCTGTCACACACCATCATCATGATAATAATAATAATGACATTTGTTAATATTATCATTATTATCAACATTATTATCATTATCACTATTATCATATCATCGTCATAATAATAATAATAACAAAACTAAAACAATAATCAAACAATGCTGGAAGTATTAATTTTCTGGCCTTTGAAAAAAAAAAAATTTTTTTGAAGCAAACAAAAGGACAGTCAGGAAGCACACAGAATCATGACTAGTCAGGGCAGTTTGCAGGAAAGTATATTTGACAAACTTAGCACACACACACACACGCACACACACACACACACACACACACCACACACACACACACACACACTTTTACCTGACAATCTGTGTATTGTAGTTTCCTGTGGGTGGGTCAATGCTGGGTTGGCTTGTTTGTTCAAGGCCATACCTGGCATTGAAAACAACAACACTGCAGTCAATGAAGAGTTTAACAATAACCACAATCAATTAAACCACCAATACCAACAATTTCAAGACTAAACAGTCACACAGAAGCTTTTAATCACAAAGTCTATAACTTTTAATAACTTTTAAAATGTTAAAACACCAGGCGCCTGGATAAAATGCATAAAAAAAAAGCCAGCTGATGCCCCTTGAATAAATCCTTGTCTGCTGCATTTATGAGAACTGTGATTTTTCTGGGAAGAATCCTATCAGAATCATGGAGCTTTAAAACCATAGTTTTATCATAAATTCAAATTCAGGTGGAACATTTTGCAGCTGTGCTTTAACTTTAACAGAAACAATTATTTTTTGTTTTGTATCAATAATAAAGTGAGCCAGAACAAACCCTGATCACTTTTTAGACTTTTAAGGATATATAAAAGCATGTGATTTTTGTTGTTGCAAATTCTTAAGAAACATATGCTGTTAACATTGTGTGAAGACAAACCAGCTATGTTTAAGTTAATGTGAAGACAAGCCAGCTGTATACTAAAGAAACCAGTTGTATGCTGTTAACTTAGTGTGAAGACAAACCAGTTGTATGCTGCTAAGTTAGTGTGAAGACAAACCAGTTGTATGCTGTTAACTTAGTGTGAAGACAAACCAGTTGTATGCTGTTAAGTTAGTGTGAAGACAAACCAGCTATATGCTGTTAAGTTAGTGTGAAGACAAACCAGTTGTATACTGTTAAGTTAGTGTGAAGACAAACCAGTTGTATGCTGTTAACTTAGTGTGAAGACAAACCAGTTGTATGCTGTTAACTTAGTGTGAAGACAAACCAGCTATATGCTGTTAAGTTAGTGTGAAGACAAACCAGTTGTATACTGTTAAGTTAGTGTGAAGACAAACCAGCTATATGCTGTTAAGTTAGTGTGAAGACAAGACAAACCATCTGTATGCTGTTAAGTTAGTTTGAAGACAAACCAGCTGTATGCTGTTAATGTGAAGACAAGACAAACCAACTGTATAATGTTAAGTTAGTGTGAAGGCAAACCAGCTGTATGCTGTTAGAGTGAAGACAAGAAAAACCAGCTGTATGATGTTAAGTTAGTGTGAAGGCAAACCATTTGTATAATGTTAAGTTAGCGTGAAGACAAGACAAACCAACTGTATGCTGTTAAGTAAGTGTGAAGGCAAACCAGCTGTATGCTGTTAGTGTGAAGACAAGACAAACCAACTGTATGCTGTTAATTTAGCGTGAAGGCAAGCCAGCTGTATGCTGTTAGTGTGAAGGCAAACCAACTGTATGTTGTTAAGTTAGTGTGAAGACAAACCAGCTGTATGCTGTTAGTGTGAAGACAAGACAAACCAAATGTATGCTGTTAAGTAAGTGTGAAGGCAAACCAGCTGTATGCTGTTAGTGTGAAGACAAGAAAAACCAACTGTATGTTGTTAAGTTAGTGTGAAGACAAACCAACTGTATGTTGTTAAGTTAGCGTGAAGACAAACCAGCTGTATGCTGTTAGTGTGAAGACAAGACAAACCAACTGTATGCTGTTAAGTAAGTGTGAAGGCAAACCAGCTGTATGCTGTTAAGTTAGTGTGAAGACAAAACAGCTGTATGCTGTTAAGTTAGTGTGATAGTGTGAAGACAAACCAGTTGTATACTATTAAATTAGTGTTCAGACAAAGCAGGTGCGTACTGTTAAGTTAGTGTGAAGACAAACCAGCTGTATGTTGTGTGTTAAGTTAGTGTATGAAGACAAGTGCAAATAAAAAAAGCTAACAGAAACCCCAACACTGCAAGCGGGGGTCCAGACTGACCAGAAAGTGAGAACAGCCAGAGTGATGGTACCCAGCCGAACCAACACAAACAGCACGTTGAAGACCATGAACCTGTAGGGACACACAAACACTACTATGCTATGACAAAAGGAAATCATTTCATGAAGGCCATGAATCACACAAACACTACTATGCTGTGACATAAGGAAATCATTTCATGAAGACCATGAATCACACAAACACTACTATGCTGTTACACAAGGAAATCATTTCATGAAGGCCATGAATCTATTGGGACACACAAACACTGCTATGCTGTGACATAAGGAAATCATTTCATGAAGACCATGAATCACACAAACACTGCTATGCTGTGACATAAGGAAATCATTTCATGAAGGCCATGAACCAGACAAAACTGCTATGCTGTTACATAATGAAATCATTTCATAATGCGCATAAACCTGTAGGGACACACACACACTACTGCTATGCCTCTCACCCCTCTCACACACGGTCACTTAATCGAGTTCTTATCAGATTGCGTTGACTGAGTGCCAAGAAAATCGCTCACACTGTGTCCTACTAAAAATTTGGTCACTTTCTGTCGTCAGCGACAGCTGTACAGTCGGCATCACTCACTGATAGTCATATCTTGGCCAGTCTCTTCATTGCTCCCTTCATTTTCTATCAAATTGTCCGATAAAAGTTCATCACTGTCTTCTCCTTCAAATTTATGCTTCAATTCTTTCTGAGATTCAGCTAAAGAAAGCAATATTGGTTTTTTTTTGGTTTTTTTCTCAAGGCCTGACTAAGCGCGTTGGGTTACGCTGCTGGTCAGGCATCTGCTTGGCAGATGTGGTGTAGCATATATGGATTTGTCCGATGCCTCCTTGAGCTACTGAAATTGAAACTGAAATATTGGTTGATGATCATGATCGCATGTCTTGAGCACGGTGTCCGACATTTTGTTGAGCGAGCAAGGAGAGGGGCCATGCAAACACTGTGGCAGTAATCCAACCAAAATGTTTAAATAAAGGACTGCCTCATGATGTAGATGGGGTTTCTAGCTATGAATAGAATCTAGAAAGATTCCCCAAGCTAAAGCTACCAGTATTTTTGTCAATGCTCAATGCTAACCAGGGAAAAGTCAGAATATTTCGATGACGAGTTATCTCGTCATTGTGGCAGCGTACATGCTTGCGCTGACGAGTTATCTCATCATACAGGCAGCCTAGGGGTTAAAAACACTTCCAACAATCACCAGAACTGAAACTGAAAATAAAATGCTTGTCATGATTCAGACATCAGCTCCAAGAATTATGCATCACAAATTTTTCAGATTTTTTTCCCTACAGATTTAAATCACTCCACTGTTTTATCTCCAGACTGTGCCTCTGTTAGAGCACCCAAACAAATTGAATCATGGCTGAGGCCTCTTGGACTGTTTGTGACTATTTGTGGAGGAGAGCACTTCGAAGGAATAAGAAAGTTACAGGTAACTGCTGTGGCCAAATGGTTAGCATCACAGACTGATAACTTTGAGGAAGCAGGTTCAAGTCCAATTAGAGGTGGGTTTTTAAAGCCTGTGGCTGGCTCCAACTCAAAACTGATTATATATTTATATATATTGGTTTTTTGTGTGTGTGTATTTAATGTAACAATTGTAATTGTAAAGCGCTTAGAGTAAAATTATTTGATTAGGTGCTATATAAATAAAATCACTATTATTAAAACTGGGTCTGCTATGAGTTAAAATGACAAGACTGGTACCTCACAGTTACAGATAAACCAAACTGCTACTTGCTGTTTTATCATCCCAAGGGCAACACACCCTCACCCAGTATTTACCTGATAAACACACACACACACACACACACACACACACACAGATATAACTATTTAAACCACCAACCCACTATGTGTCGTAAACTTACGCATGAGCTGCCATATCGGGTCTGTCAGAGAAATAGGTGAGTCGTGCTGAATGGAAGACAAACTCCACCAGGTAGTGCAGTACAAGCATGCACAGTGCCACACGGGAGAAACTGAAACATACATAAAAAAAAATACACACAAAAAAAAAGTGAAAATAAAACCGCAATTTATGAAAGTGAATAAAAGGGAATGCTTACTGATTAAGTCTCTCTCTCTCTCTCTCTCTCTCTCTCTCTCTCACGTTTTTCATGGCAATACAGGCAAAATCAATTAAATGAAGTGCACATGGCAGGTTTTGTGCATGTCTTCAGTGACATCAAGTAGTAAAGTGCATCCAAGTAAACACAGGCTGAAGAAAAGAAACAATTTGAAAGGAGGCAAGAAACAACTGAAGGAGGATGGAAAGTGATCGGGGAGGGAAGGAGGTGAGGGGTGATGCTTGACCCTTTGAGCCCTGAGTTCCTGAGCAATTTTAACCCTTCTGCCTGAGCTCCTGAGCCAAAATTTGCAAATAATTGGTATTTAATGTGTCACGGCAGATATAAAGAGTGCCCTGACCACCGCTTTACCGGTGGTAGAGAAAAATGACATAATGCCTAGCCACCAGTTGAGCGGTGCGTAAACACTTGTGTAATGCTTTGCTATTGGTTGGCTTATATTGAAATCGATCTTTTTTTATCCAAAGCACATGCACAAAACACAGTGAAAAGGCACGGCCATGTTGGTACTACGTTCGCTGACGTCAGAATATTACGGTTTTTCCTGACTGGCTCTTCAATAAAACATTTCCCTCACACAAACACTGACCCCATAGAAAAGACAAATGTCTCACTTTAGGAGGAATGCAGTCACAATGAAGACCAAATACAGAGCGATGTACTGTATCCGTGCAGGTATTTCCTCCTGGAATCAGACAGAAGTCATCCATGCAAAACACTGAACTATGTACTCTTTGAAATACTGTGTATGACTTTTGAATGTCTTGTGCACACAGGAGCGGCATCAGAGTGATTCAAACCAATGCCAGAGTCTGCACCAGTGAGTCACAGTGTAGTATGTGTAATTTCAAATAATTTCAATATGAAGCTCACATTATCCACGCATTGAGAACTTTGAATATTAAACAGAGAGGGAGGGGAGAGAAAGAGAGAGAGAGACAGAGACAGAGACATACACACAGACAGACAGACAGACAGACAGAGCAGTCATGAGTGGCTCATGCCATATGTAATTTTTTTTTCATGTAAAACATTAATTATTGTTATTATTATTATTACTATTATTATCACTATTTTATTATCATCACAATTCTAATGTCTTCTTCACAGTCATGTTAATATCACTCAAAACAAAATTATACACAAACCTGAAACTTTTCAAATAGCTCTTTAAGAAGCCATCAGAGACTAACATGAATTCCCTCTCACTCTTTGATAATTCTGGTTCATTCCATATAGGCAGACCATGTACACAAATATAAAGGTGCAAACACTGACTGAGGGCAGGACAGGTCGAACAAAAAAGTGCAGTAAAATCAAGCAGCAGAACAAAAGTGCAGTAAAATCAGTAAAATCAAGCAGCAGAACAAAAGTGCAGTAAAATCAAGCAGAACAAAAAGTGCAGTAAAATCAGTAAAATCAAGCACCAGAACAAAAGTGCAGTAAAATCAAGCAGCAGAACAAAAGTGCAGTAAAATCAGTAAAAATCAAGCAGCAGAACAAAAAGAGCAGTAAAATCAAGCAGCAGAACAAAAGTGCAGTAAAATCAAGCAGCAGAACAAAAAGAGCAGTAAAATCAAGCAGCACAAAAAAAGTGCAGTAAAATGAAGCAGCAGAACAAAAGTACAGTAAAATCAAGCAGCAGAACAAAAGTGCAGTAAAATCAGTAAAATCAAGCACAACAAAAGAGCAGTAAAATCAAGCACAACAAAAGTGCAGTAAAATCAAGCAGCAGAACAAAAAGTGCAGTAAAATCAAGCAGCACAACAAAAGTGCAGTAAAATCAAGCACAACAAAAGTGCAGTAAAATCAAGCAGAACAAAAGTGCAGTAAAATCAAGCACAACAAAAGTGCAGTAAAATCAAGCACAACAAAAGTGAGTAGTTCTATAGCTTGAACAGAACAATCACTTCTTTACATTCATGAAAGTACAGCATCTGCAGACAAGTGCAGCAATATGAAATCTGAAAGAAAAACAATCACACTTAAAACAAAAAATATTTGGCTTAACAGAATGTATTGATGAGTCAAGAAACAATCAGCCAATCTATAAAATCATATCCACAAAACTGAGCTTGAAGTTGTAGACACAGAATTTCTTAACACCAATCTAAGCTGATAAAAATGTGCCATCGTTAAATCAGCATGCAGATTCGATAATGCATGTAAATCGTGATCATGAGAGGCAGAGAAAGTATGTGAGTGAATCATGCTCTGTGGTGTAAGAGTGTGGTGTGTTGTTTGATGATATTCGCGCAGTGCGCGTGCAAGGTACGACTTCGTTGAAAGGTATAAACAGCAGAGTGATGGCCACTCTATGTTAAATAGATAATGGCATACCTTGGCTGTAAATGCCATGGACATTGACTTATCTTTTTTTCTCTCCATTTGTTTCTGTTTTTTGTTTTTAACAATGAAATGCAGTTATGAAGTGAGAATAAAAATTATGTGTCTAGGTTACAATTCCAAAATCATTATAATAATAGAGGAAATGTTAAAAAACAGTACTAACAGAGCACATGAACAAAACATGCAGTAAAATCAGTAATATCAACACAAAAAGTGCTAGTAAAATATTAAAAATAACATCACAACAAAAGTGCAGTAAAATCAAGCAGCAACAAAAGTGCAGTAAAATCAGTAAAATCAGCAGAACAAAAGTGCAGTAAAATGAAGCAACAGAACAAAAGTGCAGTAAAATCAGTTAAATCAAGCAGCAGAACAAAAGTGCAGTTTAAAAACAAGCAGCAGAACAAAAGTGCAGTAAAATCAAGCAGCAGAACAAAAAGTGCAGTAAAATCAAGCAACAGAACAAAAGTGCAGTAAAATCAGTTAAATCAAGCAGCAGAACAAAAGTGCAGTAAAATCAAGCAGCAGAACAAAAGTGCAGTAAAATCAAGCAGAACAAAAAGTGCAGTAAAATCAGTAAAATCAAGCAGCAGAACAAAAGTGCAGTAAAATCAGTAAAATCAAGCAGCAGAACAAAAGTGCAGTAAAATCAGTAAAATCAAGCAGCAGAACAAAAGTGCAGTAAAATCAGTAAAATCAAGCAGCAGAACAAAAGAGCAGTAAAATCAAGCAGCAGAACAAAAAGTGCAGTAAAATCAAGCAGCAGAACAAAAGTGCAGTAAAATCAAGCAGCAGAACAAAAGTGCAGTAAAATCAAGCAGCAGAACAAAAGTGCAGTAAAATCAAGCAGCAGAACAAAAGTGCAGTAAAATCAGTAAAATCAAGCAGTAGAACAAAAATGCAGTAAAATCAGTAAAATCAAGCAGCACAACAAAAGTGCAGTAAAATCAAGCAGTAGAACAAAAATGCAGTAAAATCAGTAAAATCAAGCAGTAGAACAAAAGTGCAGTAAAATCAGTAAAATCAAGCAGTAGAACAAAAATGCAGTAAAATCAGTAAAATCAAGCAGTAGAACAAAAATGCAGTAAAATCAGTAAAATCAAGCAGAACAAAAGTGCAGTAAAATCAAGCAGCAGAACAAAAGTGCAGTAAAATCAAGCAACAGAACAAAAGTGCAGTAAAATCAGTAAAATCAAGCAACAGAACAAAAGTGCAGTAAAATCAAGCAACAGAACAAAAAGTGCAGTAAAATCAAGCAACAGAACAAAAAGTGCAGTAAAATCAAGCAGCAGAACAAAAATGCAGTAAAATCAGTAAAATCAAGCAGCAGAACAAAAATGCAGTAAAATCAAGCAGCACAACAAAAGTGCAGTAAAATCAAGCAGCAGAACAAAAATGCAGTAAAATCAGTAAAATCAAGCAGCAGAACAAAAGTGCAGTAAAATCAAGCAGCAGAACAAAAATGCAGTAAAATCAGTAAAATCAAGCAGCAGAACAAAAATGCAGTAAAATCAATAAAATCAAGCAGCAGAACAAAAATGCAGTAAAATCAATAAAATCAAGCAGCAGAACAAAAATGCAGTAAAATCAGTAAAATCAAGCAGCACAACAAAAGTGCAGTAAAATCAAGCAGCAGAACAAAAAGTGCAGTAAAATCAAGCAGCAGAACAAAAATGCAGTAAAATCAGTAAAATCAAGCAGAACAAAAGTGCAGTAAAATCAGTAAAATCAAGCAGCACAACAAAAGTGCAGTAAAATCAAGCAGCAGAACAAAAGTGCAGTAAAATCAGTAAAATCAAGCAGAACAAAAGTGCAGTAAAATGAAGCAACAGAACAAAAGTGCAGTAAAATCAGTTAAATCAAGCAGCAGAACAAAAGTGCAGTAAAATCAAGCAGCAGAACAAAAGTGCAGTAAAATCAAGCAGCAGAACAAAAGTGCAGTAAAATCAAGCAACAGAACAAAAGTGCAGTAAAATCAGTTAAATCAAGCAGCAGAACAAAAGTGCAGTAAAATCAAGCAGCAGAACAAAAGTGCAGTAAAATCAAGCACAACAAAAGTGCAGTAAAATCAAGCAGAACAAAAAGTGCAGTAAAATCAAGCAGCAGAACAAAAATGCAGTAAAATCAAGCAGCAGAACAAAATTGCAGTAAAATCAAGCAGAAGAACAAAAGTGCAGTAAAATCAGTAAAATCAAGCAGCAGAACAAAAAGTGCAGTAAAATCAAGCAGCAGAACAAAAGTGCAGTAAAATCAAGCAACAGAACAAAAGTGCAGTAAAATCAGTAAAATCAAGCAGCAGAACAAAAAGTGCAGTAAAATCAAGCAGCAGAACAAAAGTGCAGTAAAATCAAGCAACAGAACAAAAGTGCAGTAAAATCAGTAAAATCAAGCAGCAGAACAAAAAGTGCAGTAAAATCAAGCAGCAGAACAAAAAGTGCAGTAAAACCAGCCGCCGTGGCGAAGTGGTTAGCGTCGCGGACTGACGGCTGGGAGGACGCGGGTTCGAATCCCAGCGGAGGTGGGTTTTTCGGCCCGTGGCCGGCTCCTACCCAGAGTTGAGTGTGCTGTGGGCTTAAATGGGGAGACTGGGACCACACAGTCGAGTGTCATCCACTTCAAGGATGCATCTTTGGGTGTGTTGCTCTAATTACCTGACCAACACTGCAAGTGTCTGTATCTCTCGGGCCTGGTTAACGCCGGGATATCATTATGACAGGAAGCGAAGAGTACAGCCTTGTCACGCAGTCCCAAACCAAAATGGACCTCCATAGCAACATTGTCATCATCATCGTCATCCTCCTCCTCCATCGTCATCAATATAAAACAAAATAGTCTCAAAGTCTGTGGCCTTTCATGCCCTGCTCTCATGGTGACCTCAGTTTCGATACCCCTCCACTTCCGTGCTTGGGGTGAGTCCTGTCAATGTCGTCAGTGTCGGCGGATTCATGGGGGGCTGTTGTTTGAGGGATGTGGTGGCGGTCTCCACTCTGGGAGAGACGCTCACTCAGTCTGGCTCCGCGACTAAGCCATTATTGTCGTTAGTAGGGGGCTTAGTAGGTGGTGTCCTAAGTACGTTAAAACAGAACAGGCACCACTGAACACCACCGAAGTGACTCAGCAGCAGTGCAGGGTCTCCTCTGGTGTGTGGCCTCCTGGCGACCTAACATCGATGGTTCCCTGTGGACTGCCGACGCTGGAACTGCGACGGACGAACCCGGGTGTGGCCGTGTATGGGGGAATCTAAATGAGCGGCGTGGGAGTAATGCCACTGAAACGGCGCAGATGATGGGGCAGCAAAAAAAAAAAAAAAAAAAAAAAAAAAAAAAAAAAGTGCAGTAAAATCAAGCAGCAGAACAAAAGTGCAGTAAAATCAAGCACAACAAAAGTGCAGTAAAATCAGCTGGAACAAAAATGCAATAAAATCAATTAGATCAAAAGTGCACTAAAATCAATCAGCACAAAAGTGCACTAAAATCAATAGTGAAAATAAAAATCACACTATAGAAGGGTAATCTTTTTTTTAAAGGTGTAGGGGTGTTCTAGTAGCTGTGAACAGGAACACTCACCTTCTTTACTTTCTGAAAGTACAGTTCTGGCAGACAATGCAGCCAATATGAAATCTGAAAATGAAAACACATATCACACTTAAAACAAAATAATATTTGGCTTATACAGAATGTATCTGATGAGTCAAGAAACAATTTCATGCCTATCTATAAAAATCATCTCCACAAAACCTGAGCTTGAAGGTGAAGACCACAGGAATTTCTTCAACACCAATTCTAAAGCTGGATGAAAAACAGTGCCATTCTTTAATCATTCAGATTGATTACTTGATTGTAATGCGTGTTCATGAGGAGGGAGAGAAGTAGTGTGAGTGTGGCTGCCTCTGTGTGTGTGTGTGTGTGTGTGCGCGTGCACAGGTACCTGACTTCGGTTGGGGAAGGTTAAAACAGCAGGAGTGGACTGGGCCACGCCTTCCTATGTTAAATAGATACAGTGGTCACTGCCCCATTGGCTGTAAATGTCCATGGGACATTTGACCTTTATCTTTTTTTTTCTCTCCATTTGTTTCTGTTGTGTTTTTTTTTTTTAACATTTGAATGCAGTTATGAAGTGAAGAATAAAAATTATGTGTCCTATGGTTACATATATCCAAACATAATCATTATTAATAATAGAGGAAATGTTAGAAAAACATACTTACAGACTGCATCATTGATACACAACTTTGACATGAATGAAAAGGGATAATATCATACTACAAAAACATACTAAAAACTAATTTTTAAAAATAATTTCATTCATAATTTATTTCAATTCCATTTTTTAGCTGTGGCTGGAGGGCAGAATCAGAGCAGCCAACAAGAAGAGATTTGCAGTGATCTTGTCAAGACAGGATTCAGGAAGTAACAAGAGTCTTTGAAGCATCTTCAGTCTGGACATTTCTTATTGAACAAATCTTTTGACGGGCGCAATAGCCGAGTGGTTAAAGCGTTGGACTGTCAATCTGAGGGTCCCGGGTTCGAATCACGGTGACAGCGCCTGGTGGGTAAAGGGTGGAGATTTTTCAATCTCCCACGTCAACATATGTGCAGACCTGCTAGTGCCTGAAACCCCTTCGTGTGTATATGCAAGCAGAAGATCAAATACACACGTTAAAGATCCTGTAATCCATGTCAGCATTCGGTGGGTTACGGAAACAAGAACATACCCAGCATGCACACCCCCGACAACTGAGTATGGCTGCCTACATGGCGGGGTAAAAACGGTCATACACGTAAAGGCCCACTCATGTACATACGAGTGAACGTGGGAGTTGCAGCCCACGAAAGCAGAAGAAGAAGAACAACAACAAATCTTTTCCAGCCCACAATAACAAATCTGACGCTTTCATGACATGACGTTTCACTGACAGAGTGGAATCCATGACAAAGCCTGATTTTCTTGCACTTTAAGAGATGGTGGTGTCACTTGTCCGACTATGACCATCAGAACAGCAGAGGAGGCAACTGCTGTCCCGACCATCTGGGCTATAACTGGTTTTGTAGCGGAGAGCGTCTTGCCCAAGCTACATCCTCACTCTCTCTGCCATGAGGAATTTGGGACAGTCAGCAATGGGGTGGTCCCCAAAGGCCGACTAGCCCCACAAGGCTGCAGCACTAAGAACTAGTGCAATCTTGCCTCCAAGTTGATGAGTGGCAGTCCTGTGGTGAAGGCACAAAGCACAGTACAGTTTGATGCAGCAGAGTCACAAAACAAAATGTTATCAACAAACTTACCTGGATAATGAAGAAAAACTTGACAATGAATCTGAAACCAAAAAAATGCATACACATGTATAAGCACTGTCACAATAATGATTATTATCACCCTACAGATCTATGCTCCTCAAAGAATTCAATAAAATGGAATAAAATTGTGTAAGAAAAAAATACATGTTGAATTCTTAATTTTCTTAATAACCAAACTTTGAAAATTAATCTTGCTTGGATATGGGTTAGACTAAACAGAACATTTGAACAATGATCTATTTGAGAATTCTTTGAGAAGAACCAAACAGATTTCACAGAGTGAAAAAAAACATGTAGCGGAAGACAAGCAGACACATACACCTCCTTACACATGTGAGCACACATACCTGAAAACATAAACATTTTGGAGAGAAGGGGGTGGGGAGGCGGGGGTGGGGGGGGGTGTCTGATAAGAGTGTCAAAACAGTATTTCAGAATGGAAACTGGAAGATCAGGCAACTGTATAATGAATCAAAAGATACTGATGAACAAATTTCAAAGCTTACTGCCTCTCAAAATGAAAGTCTTGGAACCAGACATGATCTGCATTTAAACCATTCAAGACAGAAACCTGACTCACGGCAGAGATGAATGGTCCTGCGGGTATCCTTCCCAGAAATGGCTCAGGCCTGTCACGTAACCCCCCTGTCACCACACACACACAATCCCAAAGAGTGAACATCTCGCATATCATGAGGAGCATACGCATGGAACAGCACCGAAATCATAGCCACACAGACAGAGAACACAGTAGAGTGACATCGTGACCTAGTCGTAATGTCGTGACCTAGTCGTAAAGTGCACGACTAGGAAGTGAGTGTCCACAGACAGAGAACACAGTAGAGTGACGTCGTGACCTAGTCGTAATGTCGTGACCTAGTCGTAATGTCATGACCTAGTCGTAATGTGCACGACTAGGAAGTGAGTGTCCATGGGATTGACTCCCATATGCTGACTAGGATTTTAAATACCCCCTCCATTAGACCTTGAGTGTATGTCTATTTACAGTGACATGACTCCACCCCTTGCCTGGAAATTCCTTTACGATCCTTCTTCAGCCCCAGCCTTTCTCCTTAAAACAGTTTTCAATGGTAACCTTATCACTTTCACTCAAAGGCATGGTTGATCCTTCCAAACTGAAACTTTGGATACAGACGACAATAAAAAAAATCAATAAACTTGACACCCAGACAGGATATTTTTAGACACTGATTGACAGATGCCAACACCTGGCAGCTGGCATGAACATGATGAAGGTCACATTGCACAGCTCTGATACTGGATTTTTTGACATGCTGTTTTGAATTTTACAATACTTGCATAATTTGCGTCCAAACTTTTAGATGTTTTGCAGACTTGCTGATGATACCCTAAGGTTACTGTGTGAAAATTTTCAATGAATTCCATTACTTTATCACTGAGAAAATACTTGTCAAAAAGCAGTTCACTTTTTGGGGGGACACCCAATATATATATATATATAGAGAGAGAGAGAGAGAGAGAGAGAATGACAAAAAAATGACAAGAAAATGACTTTCCCCCTTCCCTTTACATTTGTGTGTATATATGCATAAATATATACAGAGAGAGAGATAAAGACAGAGACAGACACACACACACACACACAGACACACACACACACACACACACACACACACACACAGAAAATGACAAGAAAATGACTTTCCCCCTTGCCTTTACATTTGTGTGTATATATGCATAAATATATACAGAGAGAGAGAGATAAAGACAGAGACAGACACACACACATACACACACACACACACACACACACACACACACACACACACACACAGATTGCTGGAGATAACAAAACAAGAAATGACTTTCCCCCTTTGTGCATACATATATATATAGAAAGAGTGAGAATGCTGGAGATAAAACAAACACACACACACACACAAACAAGAAAATGAATGTACCCCTTTCCTCTTCCCTCCCAATGTTTCACCTGCAAGGCTTCATCAGAACACTATAATAATGTTGTCCTCACCCAGAGATCTACCCTTGTTGAAAGTGTTTTCATGAAGTGGTCCCAGCATGGATGTTGATATAGGAAAAATAAAACTGAATAATCAAAGTTGCAGGGCAAAGGGCAGGAGGCAGGGGAGGGGAGCTGGGGTTAGGGAGGGGGGTGCAGGGGGTATTGATAGGGGAGGCAGGGAGTGGGGGTTGAAATGCAAAGTGCTTTGAGCAGTATATCTGGAGAAATGCTCATATGAATGTCCATCATTATTATCATCAATATCATTATTATGTATTCTATTTAAAAAAAATTTTTTTTTTAAACCTGCTTCATGATACTCACCCTCACCATGATATCCACTCCCCACACCACTGACAACAGGTAGAACACCAGCAGCTGACCTGATTCGTTGAACTTGCTGTGCTTCACTTTGGACAGGTGCATCTTGCGGTTCATTTTCTGCAACATACACAATCAAACATGATCATAAGGATTTATTTTTTTCTCTCCTACAATCACCTTCAATCTTACACACTTACCGTGACCCACTGGTGCAAACTCCAGCCTGGGGTCTAATTCCTGTCCTGGGGAAAATACCACTCCACCCATGTGGAGAAACTGAAAGTAGCTGCAGCTAATAGCCTCCCTTAGTATATTAACTCCCTTCTGTTTACATCTGCAGCATCTTTTTTTTTTTCTATCAACCATCTTCCATTCCTGCAGCCTGTGCACCAAGTGGCTAAGAGTTTTTCTGTGCATTTCTTCTCTGTGATTTGTTTGTTTGAGCGACAGGCGCAAAAGCCGAATGGTTAAAGCATTGGACTTTCAATCTGAGGGTCCCCAGGGTCCACTATTATTTTTTTTTTATAGAAAATTCCCTGCCACTGAACAGGTTAAAACATCAAATAAGACTTGTTAGTAAAGGTGATCAGATTAAATCATGCAATTAAGTATAGATAATTTATCAAATAATGCCATAAAAGTGTCATGATTTTTCCTCTCACATTCAAAGCAACACACACACACACACACACACACACACACACACACACACAATTTTATATATAAAAAAAAACCAAAAAAACCAGACTCCGCACACATATCAGGAATGATGATTAATCTTTCATCAAAATCAACTGAAAATCAAGCAAGATCAACAGGAAGTGACTCTTTCATCCACAACTGACAGGAAATCACAGGAAAATCAACAGGAAATCACTCTTTCATTATAAATGGACAGAAAATCCCATCAAAATCAACAGGTAAACCAGACATGAGTAAATACTCATCATACGTTAAAGAACACAACACATGTCCATCATTTAAAACACACGCACACAAACAAAACACATGGATGGATCTGTCTCATGTCTTTTTTCTTTATTTGCCAATATGATATTTTTCCTTTCCTTATTTTTCCACCAATATTATGCTGATTTTTGTGTCTTTTCTTCCCACCAATGAAGAAAGTCATGTGCAATGTACTTTAAAAAAAAAACAAAAGCAACAATAATAATAACAATAATAATGTGCTCTTTGACTTGCATGCAACTGATGAGACCAAAACAAAAAGAAAGAAAAAATTGTCCCTAGCATTTCATTCAGTTGAATAACATACTTGATGTCAGACTGGAACGTTTAAATTTTGTTTCTTCAGTAACATCAACAATATACAGGTTCTTAAATTACCTGGGTTACTGCTACTAATTATCATAATGTATGTTTACAAAAACAGACTGATGTATGATTATGTCTGTGCACACAAATGGACTTATATATGATGAAAGGTATAGACACTACAGGAATGACACTCACATCCAGAACGTACTCCTGGACGACAGCGTGGAGAACGATGCAGATCATGAAGTAAAAGAAGACACAGCACACATCCTTCTTGCCCCACGTGTACATTGTCACCTCCTCTCCTGCCGAATCTGAAACAGTGTGGCCCAAAACTTTTTCACACTGAAAAGGGGGGGGGGGAAAGGTTAAAAGTCCTATAGTTGTTGTTTTTTACGGCCATCAATGCAGTGAATTCATATTCACTGTGTCTTGGGCTCAGCATAGGAAGCCAGGGCTCAATCCTCCTGTCAAGTTACAATAACTCATATTGACCCAATGTTTATTCAGATTTTCGACGGGTTCAATAGCCAAGTGGTTAAAGCATTGGACTTTCAATCTGAGGGTCCCAATTTCAAATCTCGGTTACGGTGCCTGGTGGGTAGAGGATGGAGATTTTTTTTTATCTCCCAGGTCAACATATGTGCAGACCTGCTTGTGCCTGAACCCCCTTTGTGTGTATACGCAAGCAGAAGATCAAATATGCACGCTAAAGATCCTGTAATCCATGTCAGCATTCAGTGGGTTGTGGAAAAAAGAACATACCCAGCAAGCACACCCCCTAAAATGGAGTATAGCTACTTACATGGCAGGGTAAAAACAGTCATACACGTAAAAGCCAACTCATGTACATACAAGTGAATGTGGGAGTTGCAGCTCACAAACGAAGAAGAAGAAAAATAATTAAGATCTTTACAAGTTCGCAGAGAATCAGATGATTATCTGATTGGAATTGTAAAAAATAAAGAACATTGTGAAGGGGGAAAAAAAGAAGAAAAAGCACATGCCTGTAAACAGTTAACTTGTGAATTTTTTTTTTTATGCAGTCTGTTTAACCCTCTTACACCCTCACCACAGCTGAACACAGAAAAAAGAGTCTATGTGAATGCAAGAGAGTTAAATCCGATCCTTGCATTCTATGCACCCTCTTTAGATCTGACTGATGTATTTTATGCAAACTGTTTAAATCTGATTAGTGCATTTTATACATGTTTAAATCTGAAGAATGCACTTTATGCTACCTGTTTAAACTCAGTTTTATTAGCAATTAGTTTCTTCTGCTAATATATATATAGGTGTCCCTGTGGTATTCTTTTCAATTTTGTTGTATCAAATTCATGTTGGAAAGAGATACATACCATTAGCCGTTACATTGTGTTGCAAAGTCATGAAGAGGAAAGCCACTGGACTGGTAGCCTTGAAAAAAGAACACATTATACACTGTGAATATCTCAGTACACAATACACATAATATAGCATGTCTATATATATATATATATATATATATATAGAGAGAGAGAGAGAGAGAGAGAGAGAGAGAGAGAGAGAGAGATTATAACTTCATATTTTGTGCCAAGCAACTCTCGCGATATCTTGTAAGTCTTCAAGGGAATTAACCCAAAAAGACATCTAGTGAATTTTGACCTCTATATATACTACACACCCACCCACACACACACACACACACACACACACACATGTACAGATTACAAATAGAGGGTGATTACATACACTCCATTTGACTTTGAGTTTGATCACACACAAAAAAAGAAAAAAAAGAAAGAATAAATCTTTGGTTTCCAGTAATCACAAGAGATGTGTACTGGTACCATCATTCCAACAGACAAATTTACAAAACACAGCATTTGGGAATCAGCTGATGAAAAACTGTTCTGTAAAAGTTACTTAATGGTCATGCCTTGGTTATGTCTGATGGCACTTGCTTGCAGTTGAAATGTCTAATGTTAAAAGGTTTGATCAACAATAAACAATAAGCAAAAATCAAGATGGTAATGACAATGCGCAGTATCTGTCTGTGTATCATGTACCGCGGCAGGAGCCCGCAATTAAGCTGCTATGACCAGAATAAATGCATACTTTATCAACCGACAAGTACTTGAGTAGACACACCCCTCTCAAAACAACAACAAAAGAAAGAAAAGAAAAGAAAAAATGGAAAAGAAAAAGAAAGAAAGAAAGAAGAAGAAAAAAAACCGCACAAAAAAACAACAAACAAACAACAAAAAAACACGAAAATCTTAACTCAGATGTAATGCTCCTCTACCACCCACACCAAAATCACACACACACACGCGCGCGCGCGCGCGCATACAAACACGCACGTACACACACACACACACACACACACACACACACACACACAGTCTGCCCCAAAAGTTCTGCAACAAGATGTTCACGATTGGAGTTCGCAAGGAAGTAAAATACCTGAAACATCAGACCGATCACGAATACCATCGTTATGCATGACACGATGTCCGCATGGTTCTGGATAAAGAACTCTTGGCTGAAAATTGGAGCGTTCTTAGCTTTTCCTCGTCGTGGTGGCATTTTCACGAATTTTCAGGTTTCGTTGGTTTTCAGCAGCCGACTTTTCCTACCGGTGATGTGGACAATGCAACAGGAAGTTGACGTTTGTTGGCATCGAAAACGTGGATAGGGCAAAGGAGTCGCCTGCAGACCCTTCCCACTGCATACAAGTCATGCCCTAATTACTTTCTCTCTCCCAGTCCTTACAGCACATTTCTAGTTTTCTTTTTTTTACCGTTTCAAAATTTTTCATTTTCTTCAATGCCTATAATTCTGCTGCTGTTAATAAAGAAAATAACCAAAATCCAGTGGATAACAAGCTTCCTGACCAAAAGAACTATAAGGGTGGTTCTGGAGGGGGAATCCTCCGAGGAGGCTGCAGTCAAGTTGGGAGTGCCCCAAGGTAAAGTCTTAGGCCCGTTGCTGTTCCTGTGCCACATAAATGACCTCCCTGCTACTGTGACATAAAAGTACGCCTGTTCGCAGGCTGCCTGCTCTACCGAGAAATATGCTCCTTCCAAGACCACCTCATCTTCCAAGCAGACCTCCATAGACTAGAGGTATGGGCAAACAACTGGGGCATGGGGTTCAATGCACAGAAGTGCTATGTCCTCCCAATCAAGGCCACGTCCTCCTATTTCTACATGCTCTGTGGAGAGGTTTTGAAGCATGTAAACCACAATCCATACCTTGGTGTCCTCATCTCCTTGAATCTGAAATGGTCAACCCACATCACCAACATCTGTAAGAGGGCTGGGTCGGTGCTTGGATTTCTGAGGCGTAACCTAGGGAACTGCCCCCGGAGTGTCCCCGACTGGCCTACATCACTCTTGTCCGATCAGTGCTGGAGTACGGCGCAATAGTATGGGATCTGTACCTGAAGAAGGATATTGATCGGCTGGAGCGAGTACAACGGCAAGCAGCTCGCTTCATCAAAAAAGACTACAGGTCTAGAGAAGAGGGCTGTGTTGACAAGATGCTCCATGAGCTGGGCCTTCCACCCCTACAAGAAAGTAGGAAACAACAATGGCTCACCACCCTCTACAAAATCAGCCATGGGCTTATCAAAGCAATGCTGCCAAAGAAATTCCTAACCCATGCAAACAGAACCAGAAGGAAAATCTGCCCTACAGCATTCAAGGACTGTGAGACCACCAGCATCGTTACTCACCATGCTGTTAACAACACCAAGGGCTACAAAATTCCAGATGGCACTTCAGAGCAGTACAGATGCTCCTTCTTTGTCAAGACCATCGAAGAATGGAACCACCTGGAAGAAACAACAGTCCAGGCCAGTACTGTTGCTGCATTTACAGCAGCGGTTGGCAGTTCTGCAGCCCCCAACTAAAACTAAAACTTATACTGCACATTAGTTAGTCAGGCTAGGTAGGTGGGGAAAGGATGGGGGTGGGGACCTTTTGTTTTTTGTTGTTTGATTTTGTGGGCTTGGCACTACCTTCTGTAGGGTCAGGGCTGGTAATGTACAGGATTGCCTGTATGTGCAAAGTGAAAAGCAGTAGCGATCCAGCAGCTCCACACCTAGCTGGTTCTTAAAAGTTTTAAAATATTTTTTTAAACTGCGCTCTCCCTGTTTTTCCGTCACAATATAATCAAAATTGGTTCGGCGACATACAGATCCAGATCCAGATCCAAAAACCTTTTCGGGAACATACATACATGACCACACTAACTTTGTAGCTCCATATGTTGACTAAGCATGTTGCAAAATGTGTATTTCTTATCCACAGAATGACAGACAGGCCATTTGTAAGGGGGCCTCAAATGTCATACAAGTCAAGTAAGGCCATGTCATACATTCATACATACATAAATACATACCAATGTCAGTTACCATTTCCAATGATTATACATGTGATGTAAACTGCTAACATTGGCAACAATACATACATTATCTGTTTGCCTCATGATTGACCTTTACCCCTGAAAATGGCCTACATGGTGGGTAAAAATGGTCATACACGCAAAAGTCCACTCTTGTACGAGGGTCATTCAATAAAAAAGGTGAATTCATAGGAGAATGTCAACTGTGTATGGTGCCACATGTTTCAGCCGAAAAAATGTCTACAAGTGGGCTAAATTGTTTAAAGAAGGACGGAGCAGTGTTGAGGATGAAGACAGGCCTGGAAGTGTTGTGAGCGACTGGCTGAGACATCAGTCCAAAGATTTTTACGCTGAGGGAATACGGAAGCTTGTGCACAGATGGGAAAAGTGTGTGACAGTGCTGGGAGACTATGTTGAAAAATTTTAAAAAAGTAAGCTTCTATCTGTATTAGAAGTCCTTATACCGAAAAATTCACCTTATTTATTGAATGACCCTTGTACATACAAGTGTACATGGGACTTCCAGCCCACCAATGAAGAAGAAGGACTGAACTTTTGAGTGCATGGCCTGGACAGTGTTGTCCACATATATGTGCTGTGATTCTTAAGTGTGGAGATTGATTTTGTGGTATGTCTGTATTTAGCCCACACACCAGAAGAGGATGTGCATTACTGCTATATAAGGCACTTTGGTTTCAGCTGTTCTCATCCCATATATTTCTAGAAAAACATACAATATTCTCCCCACTGATGATAAACTATAACTGCTTGGTCATGAGCCAGAATGAGGAAGCAGACCCTAAAAAATGGAAACATCATCATGCACAGACCATATTACCACCCTGCACTTCATCATTGAAGAATCATGTGAATGGCAGTTACAGCTATTGTAGACTTTGAGAAAGCTTTTGACAGTATGGACAAAGAATATATCTGGAAGTTAATGCACCACCACAGAATACCTGCAAAGTTTATTGCCATCATCCAACAGCTGTATAGCAGCTTAAGATGTCAGTTCATTCAAAACAGCAATATGACACAGCTGTTTAGCAGCTTATCATGCCAGGTAAGACATAACAGCAATCTGATATATCCATTTGATTGAAGGACAAGTGTGAGACAGGGCTACCTCTTGTCACCAACAGTCTTTCTGGTGGTCACTGACTGGGTCATGAAGAAGAACACACAAACTGTAAACACAGGCACCTGATAGACATTCACCAAACAAATGGGAGATCTTTATCTCTTCAACAATGTAAACCTCCTCTTGCACAGATGCCAAAAGAAACCAATCTGTCATATGAAGAAGCAGAGAGAACAGGCCTCAAAATGAAAAACCAAGATACAGAATCCACGATCGAGGGAAAAAAAGGAAGTTCTGGACTGTCCTCTTTAAGCTGGGATCATGGTCATCCAGCTATCTTCATCTTCTCTTCTGTGCATCTTCTGAATATCTGCCTTGGTCTGCCAATTTTTCTTTTCATGTTCGGATTCCACTCCAGTGCTCATCTCATGATGCTAATTAGAGGTTTGTTGAGTTTTAAGGAATAAAGTAAGACAAGTCTACCAAACCCCTCTAGCAACAGTCGTTATCAATGTGGCAGCACTAAGAATTATGATTTTTTCACAGGCATAGGGAGAAATAGAAACTAAAATTTTTGTGATGACTGAAGATGATGAATATGATAATGATGCTATACAAAGGTCCAGTTTGGTTTAAGGTCATGTAATTATAATGGTTGTCATCTGTTTCCTTCCAGGGTGTATACCCTGTTGTCAATCAGGCTTGTGAGATACAGACATATTGATGAGCTGGTTTGGAAATTCACTCAACACTTTCTGAGATGAATCTGTGAAGTAGTTGAGACCCCCTGCTCCCAGGCTGGCCTCCCATTTGAGCTCACAAAACATGCATTTCTGGTATACCCCTGGATACTGAAATCATCAGTCATCATGAAATGAAAAATAAACCCCTCTGATTCTATTACTCTACACGACCTATTTCCATGGTCATCACAGTTTTGATTTCCTCATCACATCTTTACATTCATGTGAAGAATTCATGTCAAACACTCTCACTACTAAGAATGAAGACTTTGTGTTGTCCACAATAAGGGATGCCAAACTACACAACCTAACACTGTGAGTTAAGTATTGTCTTAAGTTGGAGACTTAATTAGCTGTTGGTGTTTTGCATCTGATGAATTAGACAGGCATGCACTGATGAACATCAGGACTGTCATTGACTCAATGCAACAATTAAATGCAGATTCTTCTGAGGTGGATTGCCTCTATTGCAATCATTCACTTGGCAGAGGTAAATACTGATCAGTTGTTACATTGTTACTGCAGCAATCATCACCATGGCAGTGATCAATACAGATTAATCAGCAATGTACTTATGTAAGGAGCCAAATGAGGGTAATGTCAATGAAAAAAATTTCAAAAAATACTTTGAAGATTGGGAAGAAGGATGGGGTAAAAGGGATTAAAACAACACTAGTACTGGAAGGAGGCAGAATAGTGAAGAGGCTTTTCTGCCTGTATAATGTGTCTGTGAGGGTCTGTGGGTTTGGATCCAGGTCTCACCCTTTTTCCCAAGTTTAACCTGGAGAATCAAACAGCATATCTAGTCAAAATGAAAGAACAATGAGGCTATAGGAGAGTCAAACTTTAACTTAAAATCAGTGCTACTTATGTTACCAGATCAGCTAGCACACAGGTATATAAAAAGTACTATAGAAACAAACTCAGACACTTTCCAAAAAAGAAGTTCTGGACTTGTTCTTAAATATGCACCATTTGACATGTGCACACAGCAGCAATGACAGAAAAAAATGTCTGTATATTCTGTTCATCATATTCAAGACTAACTTTGAAGGCGATGTTTTGGAGGTCCCGTGTGCAGCACGAACTTGGCACACTGAAAAAGAACGCATGGCAACATAAGTGTTGTTTTCTGGCAAAATTCTGGAGAGGAAATCCAATGATAGCTACAGTTTCAGTTTCGGTTTCAGTAGCTCAAGGAGGCGTCACTGCTTTCGGACAAATCCATATACGCTACACCACATCTGCCAAGCAGATGCCTGACCAGCAGCGTAACCCAACACGCTTAGTCAGGCCTTGAGAGAAAAAAAAGGTGAATAAATAATAGATAAGCTTACATAAATAAATAAATAATAATTATAATATAAAAAAGGTAGTAGTATTAATAATAATAATAATAATAATAATAATAATGATAATAAAATAATAATAATAAATAAATAAATAAGACAACAATGATGATAAATAAGCAAATAAATGTAAAACATGAAGACACACATTCACACATACACCAACACATGCATAACAGATATGCACCAAGCATGATAGGTACACAAATACTAATGCATGCACTCAAGGCCTGATTAGCATGTTGGTTATGCTGCTGGTCATGAGCATCCATCTAGCTGATCATCATATGTAGTGTGGTGTGCATATATTTGTTCAAATGCAGTGATGTCTCCTTGAGAACTTGAAACTGAAACATTAACAACAACAACAACAACAACACACACACACACACACACACATACTAATTTTATGTGCCTTTGCTTTTAAACTAACAATTTTCATATGTGACTGGTGAGCCCAATTGTTGTATTGATCTATCCCCTCCTATGGGTATGTTCATTCTTCCATTTCTTTCTTTAAAAAAAAAAAAAAAATCGAAACCCTGATTAACCTTTAGAATTGTCAAAAACGTGTCCCTAAAGTGACTGTCTAGCGTCTAATCCACCTTTGTAATCACTTTCAGAACAGGCCCTTCAAAACGTGTGCCATTGTTGATTCTAAAAATCCGATTGGTTGTCACAGAAAGGGAGGCGTGGCTGTTTCGTCTCGGAAACTTCGCGGAGACGTTGTGTTGTGTTGCTAAAAATAGGTTAGAAAATTCACTGACTGCGTGGTTGGATGGAATGGGGATCGTATGAAAATCGGTAACCTCCTGACTCATATTCACTTAGAGCGAAAGGTTATTTTAATCCCTGATTTTGATTGTTGACTAATGGACAGCCGTCAAAGAAAAAGAGAAAGTCTGAAACTTGCTGTTTATAGCCCAGCAGGCATTAGTTTGGAATGGTAGTTTCCCATGCTGCCGAAGGTCTGCCGCCATCATGAGTGAGGATTGATGGGTATTTTTTTGGCTTTGGGTGCTTATTTTGTGCGAAACGTTTGTGTAATAATATTTATGATAAGGCATGACGGTATCTAAATATACATGACCAGCCATACATATAATATTATGTCTTTTCTGGGTCATATACAGCAAGATGCAATCACTCAAGCTACACACTTGTGATTTTTGTACACTAGAGCAGCACAAAGACATCAGCTGCAATTGGGCTATATAGATGAGTATAATTATATTTTAAGTTTTCTTGCTTGTCAGAATTATATTCTAATTATAATCATTTTTGTTTGTTTTGTTTTTTGAGGGAATATGTACACTTTTCTTTAAAGACAGAAAGATCCTGCGGGACTCATTACAACAAAATATATATCACAGTATGAACAAAGGCACACCACTGTATTTGTACATATATGTACACCAGCATGCATGCACCCACTTGCGTGCACACACACATACACACATAAGCATAAATTGTCATCCAAACATGAGTTTTACCAACCCGTATAAATGATATAAATATACCCAGCAATCGCTGCTGCCGACAATGATGATGAGTGAGTATATATATATATGTGTCGAATTTATAACAGCCAGATGAAAATGCTCATTAATGCATGTTATGAAAACTGAATAAATGACTGTGGGAGTTACAGACCTTGATTGCTTAAGATGTCGGGTTAATAGTTTTATAACATGTTTCAACTACTTCAAATGGTACAAATAATGGACTTCCAAAAGGTTTCAATTACCATAACGATAATAATAATGTCCATTTACGTTGTGCTTACCATGCAGCTCTAAGTGCATTTCTAAGATCATAGATTTGCAGTTGGCACACACCTCACAGCGGAGTGTCAGCCTAGAGGTATCGCGTCTGCCTTGGAAGTGAGAGAATCTGAGCGCACTGGTTCAAATCCCACAGTCACCAGTATTTTTTCCCCCTCCACAAGACCTTGAGTGGTGGTCTGGATGCTAGTCATTTGGATGAGACAATAAATCATGTGCAGCATGTGCTTTGCGCTTATAAAAGAACCTACAGCAAGGAAAGGGTTGTCCGTGGCTAAATTCTTCGATAGGTAAACGAATAAGATTGCAGGCAGAAAAAGAAATTTAAAGAAGGGGGGTGCTCTCAGTTAGTCCGTGGCTGGATTCTTTAATAGGTAAACAAATAAAATTGCAGGCTGAAAATTTGTAAAGAAGGGGGGCGCTCTCAGTGTAGCAACGCACTCTCTCTAGGGAGAGCAGCCTGAATTTTACACAGAGAAGAAAGAATAATACAATACAATATGATATAATACAATACAATGCTGGCAGGTGATGTGCACCCATGGACATTTTTGTGGCAAGAGAGCATGTCCAGAGTTAACTAAAAGATATGGCATGAAATGACACATCATCTCCCTTTTTTTTTTTTTTTTTTTTTAAAAAACACCTTCAATGTTATTTCTTTTATATTGCTTATTTGTTTCAGAGCTGTTGTTCAACTGACTCAAGTGTTCTATCTAATCTATTTTCCTGACTTAACTAAAGATTTAGTACAAAATATTTCTGTCTTGTCAAGCAGTAACGTGAGTAAGTCATGAAATACCTTTGATGCTTTATTCATGCATGCAACTGTTTTCTTAATTTTGGCTTTTTCTTTTCTTCTTTCTGTCATCACTTTCTTATTTAGGAGTAAGGTAGCAGAATGGTTGATATACTCAACTGCCAGTACGGAGAGTCTGTGAGAGTACTGGTTTGATTCCTGCTCTCCTCTCTCCCAAGTTCGACTGGAAAATCGAATTGAGCTACTAGTCATTCAGATAAGACGACAAAACGAGGTCCTTTGTGCACTTTGTATTTGTATTTCTTTTTATCACAACAGATTTCTCCGTGTGAAATTCAGGCTGCTCTCCCCAGGGAGAGCGCGTCGCTACACTACAACGCCACCCATTTTTTGGTATTTTTTCCTGCATGCAGTTTTATTTGTTTTTCCTGTTGATGTGGATTTTTCTACAGAATTTTGCCAGGAACAACCCTTTTGTTGCAATGGGTTCTTTTACGTGCGCTAAGTGCATGCTGCACACGGGACCTCGGTTTATCGTCTTATCCGAATGACTAGCGTCCAGACCACCACTCAAGGTCTAGTGGAGGGGAAGAAAATATCGGCAGCTGAACTGTGATTCGAACCAGCGCACTCAGATTCTCTCGCTTCCTATGCGGACGCGTTACCTCTAGGCCATCACTCCACTTGGCGCACTGAACAAGAACCTATGGCCACATGAAGTGTTGTCCCCTGCAAAATGTTGTTGAAGAAATCCGCACTTACATGTACACAGATATATATGCATACACTCAAGGCCTGACTAAGTGTGTTAGGTGATGGTGCTGGTCAGGCATCTGCCCAGCAGATGTGGTTTAGTGTGTATTGATTTGACCAAACGCAGTGATGGCTTCTTGAGAAACTGAAACTGAAATTATTTTGTGCCTTGCTGATTCATTCACCTGTGTTTTTTTTTCCAGATAATCTTGAATATTTGTACACTGCCATTTTCTGGACTTGGTTAATGGGCAATTTTAATTCATTGCCATTTTAGTGGTTTGGATATGGAAGTTGCCCGCTGGCAGTTTTTGGTTTTGTATGCTTGTTTTTATATTTGGAAATGTATTCGTCAGTATTACTTGTGCCTAATGTTCTCTTCCAAGGAGTTTTCAAGGTTCCATTTGACAATATTGACATTGGTGGTTTGTTGTTGTTTTACACTTTTTGACAAGAATGTTTTTAGTCCCACTGTGTAATAATAAATGAGCATGATACTTATTGACATTTAAATTCTTTTTGTTCTGAAACAGCTTATTACGCTGGCCGTTGGATGTGTGACACACGCTCAAGGAGTGTGGGTTCCCACAGGTTTTGAACAGCATCCAGTACCTGTGACTTGGTGACAATCCCTTTGGAAAGTGACTGAGTAAGTGGAAAGTCTTTTTAAGGTTACTCCTTTATTTATAATACTGTTTAGTCACAATCCCTTTGTTGTTGTTATTGTTGTTGTTGCAATATTCTATTGGGCATGAAAAGGTTATAGGTTTTATAACTTTTTTCTGCCATCAGGGCAGTGAATTCATATTCACTGTGTCTAAGGTAAGACTGGAATGCAGGGCCCAGTCCTCTCCTTCCGCCATTTTAACCTTCCCTGAGCAAAGTCAGGTTCTCATTCACTCAAAGTGGAGTGAGGAAAGTTGGAGTAAAGTGCCTTTCCTAAAGACACAACACCATGCTGAAACAGGGCGACAAACCCTGACCCCTGGTGAAAACTGAATCAGAAGTCCAAAAAAACCCCAACAAAAACAAGAGAGGCAAGGCCTTCAAGACTCACTTGTGATACACTAAAAAAAAAAAAAAAAAAAAAAAATCCAAGCTTTTTATGTATTGTTTATAATTTCAGAATGTAATGTTTAAGATGATAAAGATCAGTTTAAAGCGAGTTAAGTCCCCTAGCATTAATTACAGAGTAATTTCCCTTTTTTACTATCTGCACCAAAACGTTTGCAAAATAAATAAAACTTCCATGCTTAGCAAAAGAAGCTCCTGTTTGAACAAAAAATGATAATAATGACTGCTCTTGTTGTTGGGTCAGAATATCAGATCAAAGTGCCAAGTTTAGAGAATACAAAAAATATAAATATAACAGTAAATGCAGTTTGCATATAATTAGGCTTCATTTTTTAAATTTTTTTGTGCCCATCCCAGAGGTGCAATATTGTTTTAAACAAGATGACTGGAAAGAACTGAATTTTTCCTATTTTTATGCCTAATTTGGTGTCAACTGACAAAGTATTTGCAGAGAAAATGGCAATGTTAAAGTTTACCACGGACACACAGACACAGACACACACACACACACACACACACACACACACACACACACACACACACACACACACACACACACACACACACACACACACACACACACACACACACACAGACAACCGAACACCGGGTTAAAACATAGACTCACTTTGTTTACACAAGTGAGTCAAAAACCGACAAAAACTCAGGAAACTGCAACACTAATTTCCCAATGATTAAAATACAAGACAGAAACAAACAAACAAACAAAAAGTCCATGCAAAGAAACAACAACAAAGAAACAAAAACATCTTCTCCTCAAATAGGAAATAAGTTCTGATGAGTGTTTGTGCACATGGCGTTGCTCACGTAAACCATCGTAAAAAAAGAAGAAAAAACCCCCAGTCCACAGCACCAATGGGCTCTATACCTGAATTTGAAAGGATACAGCATCACTGGCATTGCACTTTCAAATGCGCTCACAAGAACCTATGAATGGCTGTTGTTTCTTGGTGAAGCAGGAAAGAATACATCACCGGCACTCTTGAAGACCATAGAATGGCTGTAGTTCCTGTAGACGGGCACAGCAGTAGCCAGTGACTACATCCGCAGAAAGTAAAGATGTGTTATACACAGTCAGTGTCACCTTCACATTGGTTATTTGAAGGTGGCTTTGAACAGTGTCATACACAGTCACCTGTGATTTCACACTGGTTATTTGAAAGTGGCTTCAAACAGTGTCATACACTGTCACCTGTGACTTCACACTGGTTATTTGAAGGTGGCTTCAAACAGTGTCATACACTGTCACCTGTGACTTCACACTGGTTATTTGAAAGTGGCTTCAAACAGTGTCATACACTGTCACCTGTGATTTCATACTCGTTATTTCAAAGTGGCTTCAAACAGTGTCATACACTGTCACCTGTGATTTCATACTCGTTATTTCAAAGTGGCTTCAAACAGTGTCATACACTGTCACCTGTGACTTCATACTCGTTATTTCAAAGTGGCTTCAAACAGTGTCATACACTGTCACCTGTGATTTCATACTCGTTATTTCAAAGTGGCTTCAAACAGTGTCATACACTGTCACCTGTGACTTCACACTGGTCATTTGAAGGTGGCTTCAAACAGTGTCATACACTGTCACCTGTGACTTCACATTGGTTATTTGAAGGTGGCTTCAAACAGTGTCATACACTGTCACCTGTGACTTCACACTGGTTATTTGAAGGTGGCTTCAAACAGTGTCATACACTGTTACCTGTGATTTCACACTTGTTATTTGAAAGTGGCTTCAAACAGCGTCATACACAGTCACCTGTGACTTCACAATGGTTATTTGAAGGTGGCTTCAAACAGCTCCAGGAAACTTTTTCTCCCCAGCAGACTTAGGACCCAGGAGATGGAACTTAAAAGGCTCAGGATTCAGGATGTGAGGCTTATAATTCAGACTCAGGAGCCAGGACTCGGGACTCTACACTCAGGTTTGAAGATGTGGGACTCGGTATTCAGGATGCAGGACTCAGGACTTGGGACTCCAGATTCATGATACAAGACTTAGGATTCATGACACAGAACTCACGATGCAGGACTCAGGACTTGGGACATGACGTGGGACCTGGGACTCATTATGCGGGACTCATGACACTGGACTCAGGACACAGGACTCAGGACTTATGACGCAGGAACAAGCCTTGTGGCTCAGGACTTATGATGCGGGATCAGGACTCATGACACGGGGCTTGGGACTCATGATGTGGGACTCAGGACTTTTGACGTGGGTCTCAAGACTCGTGATGTGGGACTCAGGACTTACGACGTGGGTCTCAAGACTTGTGATGTGGGACTCAGGACTTATGACGTGGGTCTCAGGACTCGTGATGTGGGACTCAGGACTTATGACGTGGGTCTTGGGACTCGTTATGTGGGACTCAGGACTGGTGATGTGGGTCTCAGGACTCGTGATGTTGGACTCAGGACTCATGACTTGGGTCTCAGGACTCATGATGTGGGACTCAGGACTGGTGATGTGGGTCTCAGGACTCGTGATGTGGGACTGAGGACTTATGACGTGGGTCTCAAGACTCGTGATGTGGGACTCAGGACTTATGACGTAGGTCTCGGGACTTATAATGTGGGACTCCGGACTTGTGACGTGGGTCTCAGGACTCGTGATGTGGGACTCAGGACTTATGACATGGGTCTCAAGACTCGTGATGTGGGACTCAGGAGTTATGACTTGGGTCTCAAGACTCGTGATGTGGGACTCAGGAGTTATGACTTGGGTCTCAAGACTCGTGATGTAGGACTCAGGACTTATGACGTGGGTCTTGGGACTCGTGATGTGGGACTCAGGACTTATGACTTGGGTCTCAAGACTCGTGATGTGGGACTCAGGACTTAAGACATTGGTCTCGGGACTTATAATGTGAGACTCAGGACTTATGACGTGGGTCTCAGGACTCATGATGTGGGACTCAGGACTTATGACGTGGGTCTTGGGACTCGTGATGTGGGACTCAGGACTTATGACGTGGGTCTCAGGACTCGTGATGTGGGACTCAGGACTCATGACTTGGGTCTCAGGACTCGTGATGTGGGACTCAGGACTTATGACATTACAGGTCAGGATGACAGTGAAGGGCTGTCACCTCAATGAGATCAGACAGAGATTACGGGTCAGGATGACAGTAAAGGGCTGTCATTTCACTGAGATCAGACAGAGCTTACAGGTAAGGATATCAGTGAAGGGCTGTCACTTCACTGAGATAAGAAGGAGCTTACAGGTCAGGATGTCATTGAAGGGCTGTCACCACATTGAGAAAAAGACCGAGCTTACAGGTCAGGATGTCAGTGAAGGGCTGTCACCTCACTGAGAACAGACAGAGCTTGCAGGTCAGGATGTCAGTGAAGGGCTGTCACCTCAATGAGATCAGACAGAGATTACGGGTCATAATGACAGTGAAGGGCTGCCATTTTACTGAGATCAGACAGAGCTTACAGGTAAGGATATCAGTGAAGGCTGTCACTTCACTGAGATAAGAAGGAGCTTACAGGTCAGGATGTCAGTGAAGGGCTGTCACCTCACTGACATCAGACACAGCTTACAGTTCAGGATGTCCGTGAAGGGCTGTCACCTCACTGACATCAGACAAAGCTCAAAGGCCAGTGTGTCAGTGAAGGGCTGTCACCTCACTGAGATCAGACAAAGCTCACAGGTCAGGATGTCAGTGAGGGATGTCACCTCACTAAGACATGGTTCTTATTGTGAAAATCTCTGCATAGATATTTCTCTGATGAAAATATGACAACCAGTGACTGAAGTGAAAGTTTTGATTGATTGGGGAGTTGTAGCTGATAAAACTTATAAGTGGTTCCCTGTCCAATGGTATTTAAGCCAGACGTTCAGTCTTAAAAACCAGGACACAGCAAAGACCCCCCTTGGACTGCCAACCAGGACTACGCCCCAGCAGGACAACAGGACCAGTACCTCCACCACACCACCCCTCACAAAAAAGACCACAGCTACGAACAGCTTGACCTTAAGGGCGAAATGCCAATAGATTGTTAAACTCACCCATTTGTCATAAAATTTAAAACTCAGAGAGAGAGAGAGAGATTCATAAGGAGTGACAATATTTGTTAGCACCCAGGTAATGCTGTTTTTTTTGGTTTTTGTTTTTGTTTTTGCTTTGTTTTTTGTTGTTGTTTGTCCCTGCTGTATATAAGTCATTGGAGCACATGCAATGACTGAATTGTCCACAGGTGGGAAAGGAACTCGTGTCTTTGTGAATGTCAGAAACATTGTTTCATTGTTTCTACAGTAATGCATCATTATCAGGATGTGTTGTTTGCAACAGGTTCTCTTGGATAGATGAAGAAAAGAAGGCTGTGTATGTGTGCGTGTATGTGTGTGTGTGTCTGTGTCTGTGTGTTTCTGTGTCTGTGTCTATGTCTGTGTCTTTGTGCATGTGTGTTCTGGTGCTGCTGTGTACATATTCATTATGATTTGTCAGTCCTAGCTGTAAATGCAGAAATGGGAGTGTGGCCATCAGTTATGTTAGAGTCCAGATCAGCATTAGTGTATGATCAGTGCATGCACATAGTCAGTCTCTCTCTCTCTTTCTCTGATGAGACAGCCAAAGCAATTTAAACTCATTCCAGATTTACTCATATGTATCCATGTGTACAGTTATGTGTGTGTGTGTGTGTGTGTGTGTGTGTGTGTGTGTGTGTGTGTGAGTAACATTTTGAGTAACACAAGGACCTACAGACAGACAAAGACACTTTTGAAAGTCAATAAAAATCAGTGCCTCATATTTAGGAATGTATGCACATACTTCAATCAGTCAGTATTATGCTGCTCTTTCTTCTGTGTTGTTTCTTTTGTGCCACTCATCCGGAATCCCCTATGTTAAGCTGCCATGAGCTCACACGCCAGAGGAGACCCAGCACCGCTGCTGAGTCACTTCTGTGTGTTTGGTAGTGCCTGTCTAATTCAACAAACACATGACACCACCTGGTAAGGCCCTGCTGATGACAGTGAATGCTTCGTCATGGAACCAGAATGAGTGAGGCCACCCCTGGAATCAAACCGAGAGCTCAGAGCTCAACGCTCGGCTGGGCTCAGCACTTGGCTAGAATCAACGCTCGGCTTGGGCTCAATGCTCAGCTCTAAATCAGAGATTGACATAAGCTTACAGTTGGGCCAACAGCAAAGTGGGAGCTGTATGATCAATGGTTTCTCCACTGTGACAGGAACTCATTTACCTCTCAGTCTTTTGTGAGGGACTAAGATTCTGAAACAGGTAGACAAAATTGCACTTGCTCTTAGTGCTGTTGCCTTGGGGCCTAGCTGAACTTTGGGGACCATCCCAACACAGACTGTTCAAAAGCCCTTTTAGCCAAGAAAGTGGGGATGTAACTTGGGCAAGACACTCTCTGCTATAATCAAATTTAAGCCCAGACAGTTGGGTCAACAGTTGCCTCCTCTGCTGTTTTGAGTGTCATTATTGGAAACAATTGACTGTCACTGATTGATTGATATGGATACTTATATAGTACCTATCCTTGGTCAGATACCAAGCTCAAAGTGCTTTACAAACATGGGGTCATTTCCACAACAGGCTGCCTACCTGGGTAGAACCAGCTGATGGCTGCCACTGGGCTTTCATTATTCGTTTCCGTGTCATTCAATCAGATTTCAGGCACACACACATACACACTCAGACAGACATGTAACATTTTATGTGTTTGACCATTTTTTGTTTATTTACCCCGCCATGTAGGCAGCCATACTCCATTTTCGGGGGTGTGCATGCTGGGTACATTCTTGTTTCCATAACCCACCGAACGCTGACACGGGTTACAGGATCTTTAACATGCGTATTTGATCTTCTGTGTGCGTATACACACACCATGGAGTTCAGTTGAGGGCATTGGGGCATCCCTCCAATGACAATATCCCTGTGAATCATTTGAAACAGAAGACTTGGACGTAAATTTGCCACAGGTATTGATGTGTTGGGAAACTCAGTGGTCACCATGAGACGATTGAGAGGCTACAGGAGGGTATGAAAACGCCACAGAATTTTGGGACTTTTTTTTTTTTATCACATGCAATCACACTGTCCCAGTCATATGTATGTGTGTGTTTATGTTTGTGTATGTTGTGAAATATTATCTGGTATTTTTTTTTTACAGGTGCAGCAGAATTGTAGCCACAAGTGCGAGTAAGACTTTTCCAGTTAATCCCCGTTATGATAAGAAGATGATATGGAAAGCAAAATAAGAGGTCATAGGTCAAACTCATCACATGGCACCATGGAAACACTTACAGAGTTCACTTCCAGTTTTCAACACACTTTGTATGGTGACACTGGCAGCATGACCTCCATGAAACTGAAGGTCAGAGTTGGGTATCAAAGGTCAAGATCACAGCATGTGATTGTAGGAAACGAATGATGAGCACCCAGTTGCAGCCATCGGTCAGCTCTACCCAGGTAGGCAGCCTGTTGTGCAAATGACCCTGACTTTGTAAAGCACTTAGAGCTTTGGACTGCCGAAGCTGGAACTGCGACGGACGAACCCGGGTGTGGCCGTGTATGGGGAAATCCAAGTGAACGGCGTGGGAGTAATGCCACTGAAACGGTGCAGATGATGGGGCAGCAAAAAAAAAAAAAAAAAAGAAAAAAAAGAAAAGAAAAAAAAAAGCACTTAGAGCTTCGTCTCCAACTGAGGATTGGTGCAATATAAAGTATCAATATCCAATCCAATCCAATCAAATATGTCAGATTTAAATATGAGCAGAGGATTCAAAATAGTATGACGCAACTTGTTCCGAAGAAACAGCAGCAAGATAATGTTACCCTCCTCTTGAAGGGTTCCACTGGCAACCTTTTAGTTTCCATTACTCATTACAAGTTGCCAGATCTTGCCCATCATCATTTTGATGGTACTTTTCCAAGTTATCTTACAACCTCATTCTGCACATACAACTCATGGTGACCTTTACGGTAATCAAATGAGAAGCTTCTTAAAATCTAAAAAAAAAGAAATAAGATATCCATTGGGCAGTGCTGTTCAGCTTCAGTGCTCCGGCCATTTGGAATTCACTGCCTTCTTGTCTGAGAAATCGCCAACTTAAAACAACACCCAAATACATTTATTATGCAAACCAATGAAGTTAATACCTTTTTTTTTCTTTTTCTTTTTTTAAAGATTTATTTGACATTGTTGATCATGCTCATAGTATACTATATTATAACTACTGTTCACTCTAACATTGTCGGCACCATTAACTGTACGGGTCATATGACATATACAATGAAATTCTTGCATTCTTGTGTTCTTGCGTTCTCTCTCTCTCTCTCACGCAAGAACGCAAGACTAAAAGACTCATCTTCAACAACTACTGACGGCAGGAATCGTCAGGAGGTCATTCAGTCCATGGTCTTCACCTATTGTTCTTGTCCGACGAAAGAACAGTGCACTGAGAATGTGTGTGGATTTCAGAGAATTGAACAGACGCACGGTGAAGGATTCCTACGCTTTACCACGTATTGACGAAATCCTTGACTGCCTCTCATGTTGATGTGGTAATCCCCATGTCACGTAGACGTTGGCATGTCGGGAACTAATGCTAATATAATCTTTGATTGGGCCAGCCATCGTACCCAATGTTTGTATCCTCCTCCCCACCCTCACCTGACCTCCCCTCCCCCTGCTGTCCTTGTGACACAGTCTTTTAAACCTGTCATCACAGTGTCTGGAATAAGAAGAAATCTGTGCTAAATTTATCTTTTATCGAGCCGGCTATCATACCAAGAGTTGTATCTTCCTCCCCCCCTCCCCAACCTTACTTATACCTCCCTATCCCTGTGACGTAATGTGTTAGACTTGTTGTCAGAGAGTGTATACACAAGGGGGTTGAACTGGGCAAATGAGAATGGAGCAGCGAATGTGTCAGTCATTCACTGAGCATCACTAAGACAGGCTCAAGATTGGTTACTTTTGTTCACCCAATTGGGGAGTGTTGTAGTCTGCAATTAGGATGCATACTATTTTGGAAGGGATAAAACTGGCATGCACAGCTGGTTCGTAGTAGTCACATCCTAGAAAGAAATGGAACCGGGCACAGGTTGAGTGAAAAGGTGCAAGGGAATCCTTGTTGACTTACCTTTGGTAACTACATGTGATAATTTTGCTTGTGGGTTTTCTTATTTTTGGAATACACAAAGTCAGTGGAATTGTGAGGTTTCACAAGAGTATTGAGATAGCCTTTTAGCTGATGTGGTGTTGCAGTCAGTAGGAAGCAACATGTGCTTGATCCAGAAACTGGGTTTGTGTCAGTGTACAGCCAGTGGGTAGGTAAGCTGGATCTTGTGGCTGATGGAAAGAAAAGGGTTTAAGGTGTGGAATGTAGCCACTTTAAAAAAAATCATCAGCCTATGTCTTTTGAGTAACGCCCCCCCCCCCCCCCCCCTTGCCCCCATCCGGCCCCCCACACACCCCCAATACTATTTTGTTATGATGTTTGGTTACTATGTTTGGTTTAGATAGTGTTGTTTCTTTAAAAAGCACCGGTCTATGTCTTTTGAAGGACGCCAATGTGACACTAATCTTTAAGAAAGGAAAACAATATGATCCAGCCAGTTGCCAACCAGTGTTCATGACCAGCATATCATCCAAGATCATGGATCACATCGTAACAAGTGCTGTCATGCATTATCTTGAACAACATGGGATACTTTGTGAGCAACAGCATGGCTTCAGAAGAGTGATGGCCCAGAGGTAACGCGTCCACCTAGGAAGTGAGAGAATCTGAGCACGCTGGTTCGAATCACGGCTCAGTCACCAATATTTCTTCCCCTCCAATAGACCTTGAGTGGTGGTTTGGATGCTAGTCATTCGAATGAGATGATAAACCGAGGTCCTGTGTGCAGCATGCACTTAGCGCATGTGAAAGAACCCATTGCAACAAAAGGGTTGTCCCTGGCAAAATTCTGTAGAAAAATCCACTTTGATAGGAAAAACAAATAAAAGTGCACGCAGGGGGGGGGGGGGGGGGGGGGGCACTGTAGTGTAGCAACATGCTCCCTGGGAAGAGCAGCCCGAATTTCACACAGAGATATCTGTTGTGACAAAAAGAATAATACAATACAATACAAGAGGGAGATCCTGTGAAATGCAGCTTCCGGAGTTCGATCAGTCAATCAAAATCAATCAAAAACACTTTGTTAATCCACATGGAAATTAAATTCTGCAATCACAGGCTTGTTGTAAACACCAACATAAAATTCATTGACGAATTGCTGGAGAACATGGAACAGGGGCTACAGACAGATGTCCTTGTCATGGACTTTGTGAAGGCCTTTGATAAGGTCAACCACAGTCTGCTCCTGCACAAACTCCAACGTTGGGCATTCGTGATGAAACCAACAAATGGCTTGAAGACTTCCTCAGCAACAGAAGACAGGCGGTGGTCATCAACAGGGTTAGCTCCAGCTTCACTGATGTCCTCTCAGGGGTACCACAGGGTTCAGTCCTTGGTCCATGCCTCTTTCTGATTTACATCAATGATCTGCCTGAGAAGCTGGCATCAAAATCATGCCTGTTTGCAGATGACACAGCAGTGTACAAGGTGTAGCAGCACCCCAGGACCATGTGCAACTACAGCAAGACTCCCACAGACTCGCTGAGTGGGAAAAGAGCTGGGACATGGTGTTCCATCCTGGAAAATGCTGCACCCTACATGTAACAAGAAACAGGAAAACATGGGAGCAAGTGCACAAATTGCAAGGCCATATACACTGCAAGCAGTGGACTCCATCAAATACCTTGTAGTGACAGTCAGCAAAGACCTTAGCTGGAAGAAACACATCAAGAACATCTGTTCCAAGGCAAACAAAACCTTAGGCTTCTTGAGGTGGAAGTTAAATGTCACCTCCCAGATCATTAGGGAATTGGCATACAAATCCTTTGTCCAGTACTTGAACATTCATCATCAGTCTGGGATCCATACCAACAACAGGACATCGATCACCTGGAATCAGTCCAACGATATGCAGCAAGTTTCACATTGAGGCGCTACAGGAATTCATCAAGCATCTCTGACACGATCGACCAGCTCAAATGGCCCACTCTCCAACAGCGGCATCAAACGGCAAGACTGGCCATGCTGTACAAACTGAAGCATGACAATGTAGGCATGCCCTCCCTTGGGCAGAAGCTCATCTCCCCATTGCTGCAACAACAAGAAACCCACCCAGAGCAGCTGTCCCAGGTTTATTGTAGGACACAAAACAGACAAGCAGGATTCCTCCCAAGAATAATTTGGGACTGGAAATCACTGCCCTTGACAGCTGTAGAGGCCAATACTACCGGCACCTTTGTGCCGAGGGTGTCACAGTGGCTGCCAAATGTTAACACCTGACTTTTGTTGTTTTTTTCTGTGAACCACCGCCTAAGAAAGAAAGAGAGAAGAAAAGGAGGAGGGGAAAATGGAAAGAAAGGGAAAAAATAGGAGTTAAATAATATTTTTAATTCTTAGTGTAGGGATCATGGATCAAAACAGTGGTGCATGACAGGGTGGAGCTGTGCTGGTCAGGGTTTATCCCCGAGGAGCACTTCGCAAGCCGGAAATAAAGGTCCCTTTTTTTCTTTTTTTTTTTTTTTTTTTTTTTTTGGATAGAATTGGTGTTTTTCCTACAGATCCCCTTATCAGTGACAGAATAATCGACAATTGATTGTGATCACTCTATAGAAGGAAGGAAGGAAAGAAGGAAGAGATGTTGGTCAAAATGGAAACAACACATTGTATTGGTCAGTCATATGTTTGGTGTGCAGTGTTGCATGTCACTGATCTCTGTGTGAGAAGAGTGTGTACTGTTGGACATGTGGTGAAAGGTGATACAGGTTGGTTCTGATGACAAGCTGATGATTGTTATATCAGCCTTGCATGTCAGTGATGTCCAGGATGTTTTGAGATTGCTTCTGACCTGGTTTTTGGTTTTGTGAGTATGTTCCAGGTGTGCTGCTTAATGTAGGATGTGCTTAATCCAGAGCTGTGTTCTGCTCAGTTATCAAAAGCCACTCCATGTGGCCGTGCTGTTGATATGAGGAGAGAGTGTGTATCTGCAACCTCCCCTCTGTTCCTCTTTCCTGAGAACCCATCTTCTATTTCCCTACCCTTCTTTCTTCCCACTTTGATTGATGTGGATACTTATATAGTGCCTATCCTCGGTCAGAGACCAAGCTCTAAGTGCTTTACAAACACAGGGTCATTTGCACTACAGGCTGCCTACCTGGGTAGAGCTGACTGACGGCTGCCACTGGGTGCTCATCATTCGTTTCCTGTGTCATTGAATCAGATTTCAGACGCACACGCATACACACTCAGACAGACATGTAACATTTTACGTGTATGACAGTTTTTATTTATTTACCCCGCCATGTAGGCAGCCATACTCTGTTTTCGGGGGTGTGCATGCTGGGTATATTCTTGTTTCCATAACCCACCGAACGCTGACATGGATTACAGGATCTTTAACGTGCGTATTTGATCTCAGTTCACATTAAGAAGACACAGCACACACTAAATGCATGTCTCCCTCAAAAGCAATAAGAGGAAACAAAATACGACTGACCATGTCAGTGCATCCTCATGTAAACAACCAACAAATAAACACATAAATGTCTAATTGACTTACTGAATGAATAAAGCAAGTAATTTTGTTTTAATACGTGGAGGGGGAAAACACATTGGTCAGACTTGCCAAGCATTCATGATAATTGCTGCATCACCATACAAAAAGAAAAATTTACAGTCCCAAATGACACATTGCCTGAAAGTGTGAAAAACCAGACAAGCAAATGAATTACAAACTTTTTGCATCAGCTGAATAGTGGAAAATGGTGTAGGTATCTCTAGGATTCAGTTAAACTGAAAGTATATAGTACAGACCTGCATTGCAGTCTCACACCTGAATGGATCTCCATTGTAGTATCATCATCATCGTCATCACGAAATACACACGAAACTGGAGTATGGCTGCCTACATAGTGGGGTAAAGACAGTAATACACATAAAATCCCACTCGTACATGTGAATTAACATGGGAGTTGCAGCCCACAAAGAAGAATAATCTTGAAATCGAGATGAATTTCACAAACTCATTGCAGTAATGCTTTGCCCTCAATTCTGATTTTCCTTTACATCCATACCTGTGATGAGTTCATGTCAAAGAGTCAGCAGAATCATGGGGACTGTCATTGCACACAGCCCTGTCATTGTGGTGGTGGTCCCCATTCCAGACAGGACACTGGCACTGTCTGACTCTATGGCTGAGGAATTACTGTGGTGTCCATCATGTGTTGAATCAGAACAGAATCAGAACCACTGAATGCCACAAAGTGACTCAGCAGCAGTGCAGGGTCTCCTCTGGTTGCTGACATCATGGTGCCTGACATTGAAAGCTCTCAGCAGAGTGTGGGACTACAACAGAATGTAAGGACCAGCTGCCATGGCAAAGAGGTTAGCGTCATGGGTTGATCACCAAAAAGACACAGGTTCAAGTCCTACCAGAGGCAGAGATTTTCCAACCAGTGGCTGGCTCCTACCCTGACCTGAGTGTTCTAAGAGCTCAGTGGGAAGTCTGGGACCAATCCACAGATGCATTTTTGGGAGTGTTGTTGAAACTCCCTGACCTACACAGCGGATGTCTGTTTCTCTTGAGCCTGGCTGATGCCTGTACATATTATGAAAGAAATGGTAGAAAACAGTCTTGTCACATAATCCCTAACCTAAATGGACTGCCATAGCAGCATTGTCAACCTCTTCATAATTCATAATCAAATGTAAAATCTTCTTCTTCATTTGTTTGCTTAACTCCCATGTTCACTCATATGTCCCTGTATGACCATTTTTACTCTGCTATGTAGGCAGCTAAATTCAGTTTTCAGGGGTGTGCATGCTGGGTGTGATTGTTTACATAACCCACTGAATGCTGACATGGATTAGTGTGTGTATTTGATCTTCTGCATGCGTACACACACACAAAGGGGGTTCAGACACAGGGTCTGCACATAATTATGTTGACCTGGGAGATTGAAAAAATCCCCACCCTTCACCCAGCAGGTGTGCTGAAACTGGGGATCAAACTTGGGGAAACTGGGGAAAGAATCCAGCGCTCGAACCACTTGGCCACCACACATGTGACTCAAACGTAGAAAAAGAACTGTTTCAAATAATGTGTGCTTTCATGCCATGCTGTCATGATTATCTCAGTTTTGAATTTTCCTCCACTTCCATGTTTGCATTGAGCTTTTTCCTAAGTCTTGGGTGTCATTAGATTCATGGGAGACTCCACTCCAAGTGAGATACTCAGTCAGTCTGGCCCCACAACATAGTGATTGCTGTCATCAGTAGAGGGCTTAGTAGGTGATGTCTTGTGTTTGTTGAGTCAGAACAGGCACTGCCGTACCACTGAAGAGACTCAGCGGCAGTGCAGGGTCTTAACTGGTGTATGGCCTCCAGGCTGTCTAACAATATTTCCCTGTGGAGTGATGTTCTAATAAAAACATGTTCGCATTGGAAGTGAGAGAATCTGAGTGCACAGGTTCGAATCTTACATTCGCTAGTATTTTCTCCCCTCCTCCAGACGTTGAGTGGTGGTCTGGATGCTAGTCTTTTGACGGGTGCAATAGCTGAATGGTTAAAGCGCTGGACTTTCAATCTGAGGGTCCTGGGTTCGAATCTCGGTGCACCTGGTGGGTAAAGGGTGGAGATTTTTCCGATCTCCCAGGTCATCATATGTGCAGACCTGCTAGTGCCTGAACCCCCTTCGTGTGTATGCGCACGCAGAAGATCAAATACGCACGTTAAAGATCCTGTAATCCATGTCAGCGTTCGGTGGGTTATGGGAACAAGAATATACCCAGCATGCACACCCCCGAAAATGGAGTATGGCTGCCTACATGGCGGGGTAAATAAATAATAATAATATAAAAAAAAACCCAGTCATACACGTAAAATGTTACATGTGTGATGACACAGGAAACGAATGATGAGCGCCCAGTGGCAGCCATCAGTCGGCTCTACCCAGGTAGGCAGCCTGTGGTGCAAATGTCCCCGTGTATGTAAAGCGCTTAGAGCTTGGTCTTTGACCGAGGATAGGCGCTATATAAGTATCCACATCAATCAATCAATCTTTTAGATGAGACAATAAACTGAAGTCCCTAAATGTGTAGCATGCACTTAGCATATACGTAAAAGAACCCATGGCAACAAAAGGGTTTTCTCTAGCAAAATTCTGTAGAAAAATCCACTTTGATAAGAAAACACTCTCGCACACACCCCAAAGGGGGAGCAGCCTGCATAGTTTTACTGAGAAATCTGTTGTGTAAAACAATAAAACAAAAATGATAAAACAAAAAAAAGTGCAAAAAAGATTAAAAATCTCTGTTCACTGTTGTGTTGTCCATCAAGAAGGGTTGTTTCACATCTGTAATGATTTTAAAAAAAAAAATTTTTTTTTTTAGTGTAAACAAGGCAGACAAGATTTTGTTGCTCTTGTATTATTATGATGAATGTTATTATGATTGTTATCATTATGATGATGATGATTATTAGTATGATCATTCTCACTGTTTCATTTCTACTCATGTGTCCCCGAATGAACATGCGCGCATGGCCTGCTCGCTCATGCGCATACATGTGTACACACACAACACACACACGCACCCACACACACACACATGAAGATAGCTGTTTACGCACATACCCAAGGGTGGGACATACAATAATTATTTTCAGGATAGGGTTGAGTGGAAGAGTTAAACCAATGATTTTGTTTGCTTTGGAGCTTGTTCAGTTCAGTTACTCAAGTAGGCGTCACTGCGTTTGAACAAATCCATATGCGCTACACCACATCTGCTAAGCAGATTTCTGACCAGCAGCGTAACCCAACGCGTTAAGTCAGGCCTTGAGGGGGGAAAACCCAAAAACCCCAACAAAAACAGATAAGTAATTGAATTAATGAATTGATAGATTGATACAGTAAAAGAAATAGATAAATAAGTAAAGTAAAATAAGATAAATGAATAAATTGACAGATGAATAAATGACGGAAAATAAAATTTAGGGAAAAAAAGATACAAATAATGTGAGTAACAATACTGATTTGAATATATATATATATATATATATATATATATATATATATATATATATATATATATATATACATATATGTATGCACACGCACACACACACACACACGCACGCAGGCAGGCACGCACGCACGCACAACATGATTGTTATAGTACTCCGACAGATAAGCTCACGCACACGCACACACAAACACACCCAGACACATACAAGCGTGCACGCGCGCGCACACACACACACACCCTATACCCCCCTCCCTCCCCCATGCACATACATTGGAGCTTGTCTATTTGTAGCCAACAAAAGGGCAGGAATATTTTTTTTAATTTGACCCCAGTAGTTGTGGATCATACTGATTATAATCACATAAAAAGAGTTTTGTATATTTAGCAAACCAAAAAAATATCATGTGTTCATAAATTCGGATTAAAAACACTGTGTAAATAATCACGTGGTTTAGTGCAGAGCTTGTGTCTATTTTTAGCGTGCTGAAAAGATGGATTGGACTTTGGGTTCTAACAGTTGTAAACTGTATTGAATACTTGGATACTATTTTTATTTGGTGCACAAAACATTAATGGGCTAATAAATTATGCTTTTGAGCAGAAGTGTAGACAAACAATACTTTAGTTACGTCATAGCACCCAAAAGAGCCTCTTTGTAGGTGGAGCTTATCATGGCTGGAAGTTCAAGGTCGCTGTTTCCTGCGCTGAGGCCAATGACAAACCCCCGTGACGTTACAGTACTTTTTATTCTTTCCCCCAACGCAAACCCCCCCCTTCCCCCTTCCCCTTTCTCCCACCCTCCATGTTTTGTGTCGTGTGCCTTGCATCCCTGTTGGGCCCCGAGCTGACCTTCACCCTTCTTTTCACGCAAACGAGAGAGAAAAGAGAGGACTTGGTAATAGTTGTGCTCAAAATGTGTTAAATTTCACTGTAAAGCGTCGCCACCGTGCAGTTGAAGAGCTAGATTCCGGAAACTAACTTTGTGTAAAGGTTTGGCTTCGTGAAACGCGCACGTGTGTTGAACCACTGAAACAGAGTGTTCGCCCTGGAAGATTTGCCGCCGTTTAGGCGCATGCCTGCCTCTGAATGTGTTGGCTCTGGTTTGGACTAGGAAGCAGTTACCGTTCCATGGTTGTGATTGATTTTAGAGTGTTACTTTCAGAATGAGATACGGTTGTTAGGAAAGAGCCAAACATGCATTGAAAATAGTGTGTGCTGCTCTGTAAATCACGGAACAAGAAATATGTTAGAAAATCGTAATATCAAACTGAAAATGGTCATACTGAAAATGGGCGTATTGAAATGCAACAGTTCACAGTTTACACAATGAGAATACAATACCCAGAAGGTGGAAAGATGACATAGTGACCAGTGTGTATTAAAGTTGGAAAACAAATGTTCAGAGATACATACACACATGTAGTAATGATACACATACATGTATACTTTTATGTACATGCTTCTCACATGTACATTTACAGCATTGTGTACATTTTATGTACATATAACAAGTGAAGAGCAGTTGTGTATGTGCGTGAACATATATGTGATTATGGCTATGAAGAGACTGATTTAGTGATTAAAAAAGAAAAAGAAAAAAAGATTTTGATAAATAAAGACAGATGAGAGACTCCGACTCGGAGAGACGGAAATTTTCATCTAAATATTGGAAAGCGCTTGAAATCGCAGTTTTAAAGTGAGACTGTGTAATAAACGTAATGAACAAACCAAACCCTCAGAGGAGTGGGAGGTGGCACAGAAACTGATTTCCAATCATTGAATAAAACATTGACAAGCTATTGATGATAATTGGTTTGTTTTTTTTTGTGAGGTATCATTAGTGTTGGTGATAAGCATTCCTTTTTGCCTCTTTACAGTCAAAAGAATGAGTCAGACACCAACCACAAGACGCCAACTGCGGGAGAGAGGTAAGAAATAGTCGTCTAATTTAGTAGTTTTGTGCAAGAGCCATAATGTCTGTAATTTTTTGTATTGTGCATGTCTTACAGAAAGATTGTTGGACTTTCCGCTAGAATTACACATTGTCAGTTGCATTGACCGACTGAAATTGACAAAATTAGTCACATATCATGATATCTCCTGCAGCTTGTCAGTATGTTTTTGTTTTTCAAGGAGGCATCACTGCGTTAGGACAAATCCATATACGCTACACCACATTTGCTAGGCAGATGCCTGACAGCAGCATAACCCAACATGCTTGTCAGGCCTTGAGTGCATGCTTTATATGTTTATGTACCTATCACTGTATCAGAGTGGATTTCTTTTAACATAATTTTACCAGAGGACAACGCTCGTTGCCATGGGTTCTTTTTCAGTGCGCCAAGTGCGTGCTGCACATGGGACCTCGGGTTATCGTTTCATCCGAAAGACTAGACATTCAATTTGATTTTCCAGTCAAACTTGGGAGAAGGAGCGAGAGCGGGATTCGAACCCACACACTCATGGACTCTCTTTATTGGCAGCTGAGCGTTTTAACCATTCTGCCACATTCCTCTCATATTGCATGCGTCCTGTTGGTACTTTGAATTTGATACTGGGTGCATGACTTTGCTTTTTTGAAGTGATACAGTTGTGTGCAACATGGCATGGTACCTGTCAGTAGACAAAATGAAAATGCAGAATTTTCCAGACAGGTTCAGGGAACCATGATGGAACAGAAAGAAAGAAGCAAAAGGCAAGAACAAAGCATTATAATTATATAAATATATGGTAACATGTCAAGCTGGAGTGAAGTCAGATCCTGCTGCTGGGTGAACAAGTGAAGATGTAGATACAGATACTGATAAAAAGACAAAAAGATAAGTGGCAGGATACATGTAATGATGTATATGCTGTTATCATGCCATTTTGTCACAACTGTTTATAACATATTCCGGACTCTGTTCTTAAGCTGAGGGATTGTGTGTATGTGTGTGTGTTGGGGGTGCGGGGGGTCTTTTCCCATAGAATGATATTAGACCCAGCCCTTCCAAAAAGGGGGGAAGTTAGGGGTTTGGAGGGGTTGATGGTGCAATAAATGGGATATATATGGAAGTGGTTGTTTGAATGAATTTATGGTGCATCATATGCATGTGATGGGTTTGTTATTTCTTTTGTATTTATCCATCCATATGATTTTTAGATCAGAAAAAATGTAAGTCTTGTGTGTGTGGCTTTCTTTTGACATCAGTCATTAGAAATAATGAATAGCGTGTGTGTTCACACACAGCATAAATACACACTGTGTGCACATTTCATATGTTGTGAGCACATCATATACATTCCCAGCTGTCTCTCTGAATCTCATTTTTGTTCATTCACTCAGGCAAGCAGACGTAGAGTCAGAGAGTGTCTTTCTGAAATTTTGGGGTGGTTGGCTTTGTTCAATTTGCTCAGTATATTAGTGCCCCGTATTTACTCAGTATTTTAGTGCCCCAATGACCCCCATCTTTACAGTTATGTGCATGGATCACTTTCAGAGAAAATGTAGCACCTTGAATTGAACCCTGGATATGGTTTTCACAGTGAGTTAAACACGTCCTGGGCACATTCCATAATGACCGTATCACATGAAATATACTTATGACACACAGAAATGGAGCTTCTGTTGTTGTTTGTTTCTTTGTTGTGGTTGGATATGGGCTGGATTACTGGATCTGTATCAGTCTTTAGGGTTCAAGAGATAATACCAATGCTGATATATATTACTGGTGGAATTTCCCCAAATGAATTCTGATTTGTGTCATTGGATATTGTTGAACATACAGAAACCACGTTTTTTGTGTTTGTGCATTTTTACAGATTCTCCAAGTGTAAGTTCAGCAATTAGCACTGTTAGTGGCAGTAGTACTGGCAGCACTTCAGGGATGGCGAGCAGTGGTGTCAGCTCTTCAGGGACCAAGATTCGAACTCGTTTATCAACAGGAACACTTATTATGAACGGCACATCTACCATCAAGGAAAAGGATACACGGACACCTCCCCCTACTCCTGATGCCTCCAGAACTCTGAAAGGTGAGTTTTGATTACACAGACTATTCCATGACCCATTTGTGCAGAATATGGTGGAGATCTGATTTCTGTCCTTTATCCAGTTCCAAATAATACTCTCAGGTGGAGAAGTCAAAATTAGCTGAGGCTAGTAACCTCTCTAAGTATATTACCTCCATTCTGTGTGCTAATATAAAGTTCTCTTTTCTGGGAACATATTCCAATATTGGTAACCCTTCTTCAGGTTAACATTGGTGATTCAGATCTCTAATATGTTTCCTTGCATTGATATTCAACTCGTTTCAACTCTTAATGATAAACCCCATGCCTGCACCTCTACAGTGGAGGGGCCAGTCATGTTTGGTGTTTCACCATTGTCTGGCCTCACTAACACTATTGGTCAGTCCTTGGAGATATATTGCCCAGGCAGAGAAAACATTTCGTTCCATGCATACTGAGGAGCTTCCTCCAGAATCCGTCAGTGGTGGTGGCAGATCCCACAGTGCCCAGTCTCCAAGCGCAGCCTTCCCCTCCCATTATGGGAAGGAAGGAAATACTCAGAATGAAAGGTCCGGCACATAAACCACATGTAACTCCTGAGTGGGAGTGGTGACTGCAGGTTACCTCCCTTGGCCCAGACCAGCACTCAACTACTGCCATGAGTGCAATGCTGGTGCCCCACTCTTCTGCTGGGGGCAGTTCTTTCCTCCTTTGGCCAGGAAATATACTAAGGCAGGCTGCTAGCCAGACCTGCCTGTCTTGATTGGTCTCGTTACCCACCAGTGAGCCATCAGCAGATGTGGACAACCCCTGTCCTAAATTTCCTTTTAATTACACATACTTAACCGTGACCCAACTAGTGCAGACTCCGGCAGGGGTCTGACATTCCTGCCTGTGCAAACTAATATCCGCCTATGCGGAGAAAACGAAACTACGGCCAATAACCTCCCGGAAGTAGGTAACCTCCCCTTTGTCCCGATGGCTAGCGCCCTCTTTTTCCGGCAGCCATTATGACTCCTGTTCCTGTGCTCTCCATACGGCTAAGTTTTTTTGTATTTTCTGTCTGTCTGTTGATTCTCTGGCATTCTTGTTTTTTGTCAAATTTTGTCTCGAACCAGGTCACATAATTATATGGTTCAGTTGGGCTAAAATTAAGGCGCGATCGAAATCGATTCGTGGTCACTCTGGGCCCTCTATTTCTCGATGATGACTAATGTATCTGAATTACTGAATGTGTTACCTCACTTCTGCAATGTTTCAGATACTCCTGCCACAGGTTTAAAACGACGAGCAGGTACTGCTGAACTTCCAGTATCTCCACTTCCCAAGCAACGCAGGATGGCTAAGAGTGATGTAAGATGGCTTTCTATTACTTAGCTAATTCGTTTTGATAGATTCTTGAAATAACTCTTGCAAGCTGTTTAGCTCACCTATGCAAACAAAGTGAGTATATATGACAACCCTTTGTTTCAGCTGTATGTGTGTATGTATGTTTCAGCTGTATGTGTGTATGTATGTGTGTGTGTGTGCCCATTGTAAACGAACTAATTTATTTTCCCTGGAAATACTTTGTCACCACCAAATTTGAATTGTGCCCCTCCACTGTAGTATTAGGAAAATAAACCTGCTGTTCTGGGCTTAATTTTAGCCTGATCACCCGAACAAGTGATATATTCTTTGTTCGTTAGAAGATGTGACAACATGCGACAGAAGTTCAATCAGATGACAGAGAGGAAATGCAAAAACAAAAAAAAAAAAAGAAAAAAAAGCTGCTTGGTGCACTGGCTTCAGGAATGGAAGATGGCTGCTTGAAAAGAGGACGCTGCAAATGTAAATAGAAGGGAGATAATAAAGTATCAAGGGAGGCTACTAGCTGCAGCTACTTTTGATTCCTCCGCATGGGTAGAGTATTTTGCACAGGACGGGAATCCGGACTGTGTCAATCTGCGCTAGTGGGTCATGTATAGTATGTGAAATTAAATCGTTCAGTGCCAGGGAAGTTTGTAAAAAAAAAAAATAAAAAAAAAAAATAAAGAGTGCTTTCCCCTTGCCAGGGAATTTTGAGGAATCACGGGTAATAGCATTTAAAAATTTGATAACAATTACAATGTTTGTAAACATGTAAGTGAATAACAGTCCCAGCACTGACAAATGAGGGTTCTTTGAAGATATAAAGTCAGTCATGTTCTCAGAAACTGATCAGGAGTCAAGACGGCTGCCGGAAAAAGCGGAAGCTTGTCAGGGATGCAGAGGGGAGGTAACCTATTTCTGGGAGGTTATCGGCTGTAGCTACTTTCGTTTTCCTCACATAGGTGGATAGTAGTTTGCACAGGACAGGAATCGGACTCCCTGCTGGAGTCTGCACCAGTGGGTCACGGTAAGTATGTCAGATAAACATAATTTTAGGAAAAAAATTCCCTGTTAAGCACACATGCCACAGAGTGCTCCCCCCATACAGGGGTAAGCCTCTTTAACTCATTCAACCCTGTGCCTGCCTGCCTGAGAGGCGTGCACCACTGTTCGCTGTTCTCCGGCTGAGCGTGCCTGACAGGCGGGCGAAGAAACCTGTTTATTTAAACAGGTTCATCAGCTCATTACTATGCATGAAACTGCTAGGTAAGGGAAGTAAATCCAACAACTTCCTTTCTCACTAGCATACAAGGTTTTGCTCTGTAAATCAAATGATTAGTGTGTTTCTTATCCAGTTTTCTGCACCGATACAATAAAACGTTGAAGGTTTACTGCGCAGTAAGTGCTCCGTGAAATTATGATGGACTCTTGCAGCGAATTCGACCTAGATAATGATGATTTGTCTTAAAATTTATCCGATGATTCTTGTGAAAGTGAAGGAGATGAAATTAGCAATCGGTCTTGTCAAAGTGGCGGACGTTTCAATCAAGATGATAGCCCACAGTCTTCAACATCGACAGAAGCTGACATTTTACTCTTTCTGTTTTTAATTTAAAGTTACAAGTAAACTATCGCATCATTCGTCTTGAGACTTCAGCAGTTTGTGTCAAAATTATATTTCAGTGAAGTTCGGTAGGTATTGGTTGAGCGGTTGCTATAGATTTGTGCCTGAAGTGAAGCACCCCTTCCTGTTGATGCAGCCAGGCCAAAACATGCCAGGCTGGGAGGGTTGCAGAGGCAGAAAACCATAAAAGGCTGAAAGGGTTAACCCTCTTACCTCCAGGTTGCTCGGCACTAATCACCCCTGAAATCCCTTGCCAAGGTGAATAACTCTTGCGATTTTCGATAGTGGGTAATTATAAACATTGATTAAAATTATAATTACCTTCATTTGTTGCACATGTTTATTTTTCCTGCATTCTACACATAATAAAGTTGCAAAAGAATTTTTGTTTCCAGGCTCATATTGCTTTGTATTTACCCACAAAAAATAAATGTATCAAATTTGATGGTCAACTTTGAAAACAATTCTTTTAATTACAGTATGATTTTCTTTGAAATAAGTTTATTTGGTCTGCAGTGACTTCTAACATCATCTTTTTATTCTTTTTCTTACTCAACCTGAATTCCAACAATGAACATACTGATTTTTATGTTCTTTTCATTTTGAGGGATGGTGTGTTTTCTTATGATGGTCGGGAGAAAAACAACAGCAAACAAACAAAAACAAACAACAAACCTACCTCACATGTAATTTCTCCATAATGAAAAGAAAAATATAATCCATTTAACTATCAAAACCAGGAAGATGGTTCAGAACGCCAATAAGTATCAGTGCAATCAATGACTGACAGTATCAATTCCGACGGTCTGGTGATCGATTTATGATTTCGGATGTCCGGCGATTGATTCACCATTTCGGAGGTCCGGCAATCGATTCATGATTTCGGAAGTCCAGTGACTGATTCACACTCAAGTACCAACTACACACTCAATATCGGTAAAACTCAGTCAGTGGATGTCTAGGTACTCAGTACGATCGACTTCTACAAAATTCTCACGCAGAAAATCATCTTCAGAATAATCGTTTGGATTACGCTACTACGATCAACAGTCATCGAACCCATCTTGCAACTTTGAAACTTCAAAACTTTACCAAATCAGTAGTATATTCCATTGAACTAGCACAATCAGGAAGATTGTGCAGAACGCCAATAAATATCAGTGAAATCAAGACTAACTCACTGACAGTATCGATTTCAGAGGTCCGGCATCTCGTTTATGTAAACAACAATGGCTGCATCCATAGTAAGTACATGTTTAGACAGTGATACCGGGCAGGTTTGGGTGTTACACTTCAAGCCGATATTGGGCAGGTTAGGTGTGTAATGGTGAATCGATCGCCGGACCTCCGAAATCGTGAATCAATCACCAGACCTCAGAAATCATAAATCGATCGCCAGACCTTCGGAATGGATACTGTCAGTCATTGAAACATTGATAAATCTGTATTATCATCATAAAATAATGAAGTGTTAATGAATATGAGCTGCTGTAGCTACAAGGTGAGTATTGATGTTGCTACTCTCTGGGACTGTTTGACTTAAATAATAACACATCACGAAGTCTTCATGGCTCATGTGTACTTCTGCTGAGATAAAAACTACAAGACTGAAACCAAAAGATGCAGTTATGTGAGGGAATGAAGGGGACATATCAGCACTTGAATATATAAAAGCCTATCAATCCAAACCATACCTTTGCTTGCCATCCTTTCAACGAGTCTTTGTCAAACCAAATGTTGTATGCTGAAAACTGAAAATTCCATCCAGAGCTAAAACAATCAGCATTTCATTGCATTTATGATCATAATATAGATCTGTCAAAGTTTCAGATTTGTATCTGCTACAATAAATTGTAGCAAAATCACATAATGCATTTTCAGCTGCAATATACAGGCAAGAAGGATGGCCAAGAAGTGCCATTTACCAGAAACTTCAGTGTGTTCATTCTAGTTAACTCACTCAGTACGGCCAGTCCTCTCTTCTCCTCTACACAGACCCCTCGGATGTCCAGTGGGTGTCTGAATGACCCAACCTTTAGCTTCCGTCGTCAGAATTGTGATATTCTTTGTCAACATTCACCTCTTGCAATATTTTTTGATGATGGTAATTGGGGTGAAACGCTGTTAACGTCGTCTCTTTCGCCGTTCGTATGGAGAGAGTTGACTCAGTATGCCCATTAAGATATTCATACACAACAAACATGTCAGTGGTGTTGTTAGTTCCATTCTGTGTTTTCAGTAAAGAATTTCTTTTTCTTTTCTCTTTATTATGGATGAGAAATAGAATGTCAAACTTTCTTTAATGTTGCTAATCCTGACAGCAAACGCATTAACTGGCAATAAACCGGGCATGACCTAGGAAAATATTTGATGCAAATGCGAAACAAAATAAACATAGACATAACAAAATAATATGTGCACCATCCAGAAATATGCAATTTTGCAACCAAAAATTACGATGACTGAAAAGATATTTGTTCTGCCTGCTTTATTCAAATTTGGTATTGACAAACTGTTTCCAGAGAAAATGAAGTTTACCATGGATATGCACGCATGCATGCACACACACACATGGGCACACACACACATACAGACATTAATTCATAGTCACATTGTGTATAAACACACATATAAGCTAAAAACTGCATTCTACAATGCAAAAAAAAAAAAAAAAAAAAAAAGGTTGGAGCTGACTGACAGTTTGTTAATGTAGTTCAAATGCCTCCTTCCCTGTGCCATGGCAGGAAAGAAGGGTTTGTGACTGGTTGTCTGTTCATGCACCCTATTAGTGCATCAGCAAATCTAGTTCCAGCCATGAATATTTGTTGCAATATAAGAGTTTTCGATCTAGATCTAACCATAAAGACATACCTTCTATACAACATATTGTCCTCTTTCCACCAGGAAGTGGTATGATAAACTGTGTTTGTAAAATTTTTTCCCCACATTTTGTTTCCTGTCTTGATTCTGAATCAAAATGGCCCAATATGTTTTATTGCCGTTTTCTTCTCTTTGGTTCCTTTAAGTCTTTTTCACCTTCCTCTTCCCAACTATTGACCTTTTTTCCCATTTTAGTTATACTTTGTTTAAAAGAAAAGTTTGTTGAAACTGTTAACTATTAAATAATCAACAGGCGTATAGATCTAAATCTTATTTTTGCCTAACTTCTGAAATGAGTGTTTGTCAAAACGAAGGTTGTGTACTGGAAACTGAACAGTTGTGATTAGCAAAAGCAGCCCAAGTATATCAGCATTTCATTGTTTTCTGATCATAATACGGTTTTATCATTATTTCAAACTTTCCTGGTCTTTAACAGGACTTTCCGGCATAGAAAAATCATAGCAAAGCTGCCTAATTGATTTTCAGGTATAATGTACATGATAATCTCTGTCTAGTTCGATTATTAAAATTAAGATTAGTAGATCTTATACATTCTCACCCCCCCCCCCCCCCCCCCACCAAAAAAAAATCCCCACCCCCATAAAATAGATCTAAATCAAATTTCAAATTCCCTTGGTTTTGTGAGAGCATTCTGGCTTTAATAAATTGAAACAAACATGCCACACAGAAATATATTTTCAGTAATCTCCTATTTTAGGGTAATTTCTATTAGAAACAAACAACGAACAACAAAAACATAAATTTGTATTTTTCTGATATTTTTTTTTGTGTGTGTGTGCATGTGTGTGCTTATCACTGTCATCTGTTATGATGTTGATGTTTGGGCAGGGGAGTGCTTGTGACCCATACTGCTGGCTGTGTCATAAAGATGACTGCAGTGTGACCTGCCAGCTGTGTCCCCGTAGCTATCACCCAAAGTGTCTCATGGTGGCAACCGTGCCAAAAAACTGGGTGTGTGGAGAGTGTGAGGTAAGTGATGCCTTTGCAACTACTTCGCAGTGTCAGGTGATTTCACATGTTAATGCATTGGTAAAGGGAAGTCCGGTTTCTAATTGGCTTGATATGAAACAAGAGGCAAAGCCAGCACAAATGAGTGTTTGTCGAACCAAAAGTTGCTTGCAGGAAACAATAATTCTATGTAAAGCAGCCCACATCGATCTCAGTATTGATCTGTCAAAGTTTAAAACTTTCCCTGTCCACATCACAACTTTCAGACTTCGACAGATCATTAAAAGAAATTGCCAGACACATCAGCAGGCATACTGCACTTAACACTTCTTTCACAAAAACGCCCAGTAGGAGCTTGCTGTGTCACACGCGAAAGTGCCCAGTACCGCTAGCTAAACATGTGTTTACTATGGGTGCAGCTATTGTTGTTTACATAAACAAGACTCTCGCAAGATTCATAGCCTCGTTTTCGGCACTTCCTGACGTGCACTTTGCACTTTTCAGAGTCTGATTTGCTCGAGTTTTGACAAAGTTGTGAATGTTCAAAGTTGCAAGATAAATTTGATGACTGCCAAGAGCTTTAGTGTAATCTGAACTACAATTCTGAAGATGATTTGAACCGTTTTAATGATTTTTGCAGGAGATCTTGTAAAAATCTATTGTATTGAGTGCCCTAGATATCGACTGACCTCGTTTTGCTGACAATGATAGTGAAGTTGGTACTTGAATGTGATTCAATCGCCGGACCTCAGAAATCTATACTGCCAGTGAGTTAGTCTTGATTTCACTGATATTTATTCACGTTTTGCATGATCTTCCGGATTATGCTAGTTCAGTGGATTATAATACTGATTTAGTTAAGTTTTGCCAAAGTTTTGAAGTTTCAAAGTTGCAAGATAAGTTTGATGACTGTCAAGAGTTGTAGCTTTATCTGAACGACAATTCTGAAGATGATTACCGCGTGAGAATTTTGTAAAAGTTGATTGTACTGAGTGACCTAGACATGGACTGACTGAGTTTCACCGATATTGAGAGTGAAGTCGGTATTTGAGTGTGAATAGATCGCCGGACTCCGAAATCGTGAATCGATCGCCAGACCTCTGAAATCTTGAATCAGTCACCAGACCCTCCGAAATCGATGCTGTCAGTGAGTCATTCTTGATTTCACTGATATTTATTTGTGTTCTGCAAGATCTTTCTGATTGTGCAAGTCCAATGGATCATATTACTGATTTAGTTAAGGCTTGCCAAAGTTTTGAAGTTTCAAAGTTGCAAGTTGACTTTGATGACAGTCGAGAGTCGTAGCGTAATCTAAACGACAATTCTGAAGATGATTTCTGTGCGAGAATTTGGAAGAATCAGTCGTACTGAGTGACCTAGACATGGACTGACTGAGTTTCACCGATATTGAGAGTGAAGTCGGTATTTTAGTGTGAATCAATCGCCAGATCTCCAAAATCATGAATCGATTGCCGGACCTAAGAAATCGTGAATCAGTCTCGGAACCTCTGAAATTGTGAATCAATTGCCAGACCATCGGAATCGATACTGTCAGTGAGTCAGTCGTTGATTTCACTGATATTTATTGGCGTTTTGCATGATCTATCTGATTGTGCTAGTTCAATAGATTATATTACTCATTTAGTTAAGTCTTGTCAAAGTTTTGAAGTTTCAAAGTTGCAAGATGAGTTTGATGACTGTCGAGAGTTGTAGCTTAATCCAAACAACAATTCTGAAGATGATTTCTGCGTGAGAATTTTGTAAAAGTTGATTGTACTGAGTCACCTAGACATGGACTGACTGAGTTTCACCGATATTGAGAGTGAAGTCGGTATTTGAGTGTGAATAGATCGTCGGATTCTGAAATCGTGAATCAATCACCAGACCCTCCGAAACCGATGCTGTCAGTGAGTCCGTCTTGATTTCACTGATATTTATTCGGATTCTGCAAGATCTTTCTGATTGTGCTAGTTCAGTGGATTATATTACTGATTTGGTTAAGTTTTGCCAAAGTTTTGAAGTTTCAAATTTGCAAGATGACTTTGATGACAGTCGAGAGTCGTAGCGTAATCTAAACGACAATTCTGAAGATGATTTCTGTGTGAGAATTTGGAATAGTCGATCTTACTGAGTGACCTAGACATCGAATGACTGAATTTCACCGATATTGAGAGTGAAGTTGTACTTGATTGTGAATCAGTCGCCAGATCTCTGAAATCATGAATCGATTGCCAGACCTCGGAAATCTTGAATCAGTCTCGGAACCTCCGAAATCGTGAATCAATTGCCAGACCATCGGAATCGATACTGTCAGTGAGTCAGTCATTGATTTCACTGATATTTATTGGTGTTCTGCATGATCTTCCTGATTGTGCTAGTTCAATGGATTATATTACTGATTTAGTTAAGTTTTGCCAGAGTTCTGAAGTTCAAAGTTGCAAGATGAGTTTGATGACTGTCAAGAGTTGTAGCTTTATTTGAACGACAATTCTGAAGATGATTTCCGCGTGAGAATTTTGTAAAAGTTGATTGTACTGAGTGACCTAGACATGGACTGACTGAGTTTCACCGATATTGAGAGTGAAGTCGGTATTTGAGTGTGAATAGATTGCCGGACTCCGAAATCATGAATCAGTCACCGGACCTCTGAAATCGTGAATAAATCACCAGACCCTCCGAAATCGATGCTGTCAGTGAGTCCGTCTTGATTTCACTGATATTTATTCGCATTCTGCAAGATCTTTCTGATTGTGCTAGTTCAGTGGATTATATTACTGATCTGGTGAAGTTTTGCCAAAGTTTTGAAGTTTCAAATTTGCAAGATGACTTTGATGACGGTCTAGAGTCGTAGCATAATCGAAACGATAATTCTGAAGAGGATTTCTGTGTGAGAATTTGGAAAAGTCAGTCGTACTGAGTGACCTAGACATGGACTGACTGAGTTTCAGCAATATTGATGTGAAGTTGGTACTTGAGTTTGAATCAGTTGCCAGATCTCCGAAATCATGAATCAATCACCGGACCTCAGAAATCGTGAATCAGTCTCAGAACCTCCAAAATTGTGAATCAATCGCCAGACTATCGGAATCGATACTGTCAGTGAGTCAGTCGTGATTTCACTGATATTTATTCTCATTCTGCAAGATCTTTCTGATTGTGCTAGTTCAATGGATTATATTACTCATTTAGTTAAGTCTTGTCAAAGTTTGAAGTTTCAAAGTTGCAAGATGAGTTTGATGACTGTCGAGAGTTGTAGCTTTATCCGAACGACAATTCTGAAGACGATTTCTGCGTGAGAATTTTGTAAAAGTTGATTGTACTGAGTGACCAAGACATGGACTGACTGAGTTTCACCGATATTGAGAGTGAAGTCGGTATTTGAGTGTGAATAGATCGTTGGATTCTGAAATCGTGAATCAAACACCTGACCTCTGAAATCGTGAATCAATCACTAGACTCTCCAAAACTGATGCTGTCAGTGAGTCCGTCTTGATTTCACTGATATTTATTCGCATTCTGCAAGATCTTTCTGATTGTGCTAGTTCAGTGGATTATATTACTGATTTGGTTAAGTTTTGTCAAAGTTTTGAAGTTTCAAAGTTGCAAGATGACTTTGATGATGGTTGAGAGTCGTAGCGTAATCTAAACGACAATTCTGAAGAGGATTTCTGTGTGAGAATTTGGAAGATGAGTTTGATGACTGTCAAGAGTTGTAGCTTTATCCGAACGACAATTCTGAAGACGATTTCTGCGTGAGAATTTTGTAAAAGTTGATTGTACTGAGTGACCTAGACATGGACTGACTGAGTTTCACCGATATTGAGAGTGAAGTCGGTATTTTAGTGTGAATCAATCGCCAGATCTCCAAAATCATGAATCGATTGCCGGACCTCAGAAATCGTGAATCAGTCTCGGAACCTCCAAAATTGTGAATCAATTGCCAGACAGTCGGAATCGATACTGTCAGTGAGTCAGTCGTTGATTTCACTGATATTTATTGGCGTTTTGCATGATCTACCTGATTGTGCTAGTTCAATGGATTATATTACTGATTTAGTTAAGTTTTGCCAAAGTTTTGAAGTTTCAAAGTTGCAAGATGACTTTGATGACTGTCAAGAGTTGTAGCTTTATTTGAACAACAATTCGGAACATGATTTCTGCATGAGAATTTTGTAAAAGTTGATTGTACTGAGTGACCTAGACATGGACTGACTGAGTTTCACCGATATTGAGAGTGAAGTCGGTACTTGAGTGTGAATCAATCGCCAGATCTCCGAAATCATGAATCGATCACCGGACCTCAGAAATCGTGAATTAGTCTCGGAACCTCTAAAATTGTGAATCAATCGCCAGACCATCAGAATCGATACTGTCAGTGAGTCAGTCATTGATTTCACTGATATTTATTGACGTTTTGCATGATCTACCTGATTGTGCCAGTTCAGTTAATTATATTTTTCTTTTTGTTATGGAGAAATTCATGTGAGATAGGTTTGTTGTTTGATTTTGTTTGTTTGCTGTTGTTTTTCTACCCATAATCAAAGGAAAACACATCATAAAAATCAGTATTTTCATTGTTGCAATTCAAGTTGAGTAAGAAAAAGAATTAAAAAAAGAAAAAGAAAAAAGATATGTTAACAAGAAGACGCTGCAGACCAGACAAACTTATTCTAAAAAAACAACAACAAATCATACTGTAATTAAAAATTTTTTTGTCAAAGTTGACCATCAAATTCAACACTTTAATTTTTTTGTGTGTAAGTACAAAGCAACCTGAGCCTGGAAACAAAAAATTCTTTTGCAACTTTATTATGTGTAGAATGCAGGAAAAATAAATATGTGCAACAAAAGAAGGTAATTATATTTTTTATATAAATTTTTATGATCACATACTATTTTGTTGCGACAAAAGAGTAACACAGTGCAGTGCAATACAAAACAATATAATACAGTACAATACGATTTTGTATTATTTGAAATTATTATGAAAACAAAGTGCAGTTGATTGTGACTCATTTAAATATTGATGATTTCAGAGACTGATGGAAGCGGAGTGCCTGGACACACGCTCCAACGCCATGAAGCAAATCTCCACAGACATGTTGAGTGTCTTGATGCTGTACGCCCTTGACCGCATGAAACAGCCAGGGGTAAAATTAACGTTGTTCTTTTGAAAATGTTTTGGTAATTGCAGTTGTCGTAGTAATTGTAGTGATCTAGTTTTGTCTTATAGTTAATTGTGGAGTTTGTTCAGCACAGGATTGCATCAGCCTTAACTTCTTCGTTCGTGGGTTGCATTTCCCATATTCACCTGTATGTACATGAGTGGGCTTTTATGTGTATGACCGTTTTTACCTTGCCATGCAGGCAGCCATACTCATTTCGAAGGAGGGGTGGGGGTGCGGGGGGTATGCTGGGTATGTTCTTGTTTCTATAACCCGCCGAACGCTGACATGGATTACAGGATCACAAGCAGGTCTGTGCATATGTTAACCTGGGAGATTGGAAAAATCTCCATCCTTTACCTACCAGGTGCTGTTACGAGATTCGAACCCGGGACTCTCAGATTGAAAGTCCAGCGCTTTAACCACTTGGCTTTGAGCCCATCAAACCCAAAGAATAACTCTGGCCCCACAGGTCAAATGTAAACGACCACCTTGTTCAAAACCATGCTGATAGCATTACTCTCTTTGTCTCTACTCTTTCCTTGCGTGCAACAGCCACTCGTAGCACTTCCATCTAGACCCTCTTTGTGGGAAGACCTCTGTGTACTGTAACCTGTCGTTTAGTAGAATAAAGTGTTCCAGAGTCCAACCTGTGTTCTGTCTTGATGTAAAGAACAAACCCTACAACAACAGCATTGTTATTATTGTAGTAATTGTAGTCTCAGAACTTTCATTCTACATCTGTACACAGTAATAAGTTGACAGAGATGAGATCAGAAAGAGGGGAGAGAATGTGAGTGTATACTGTATGTGCATGAGTGGAAGTCTCAGGATATCCACTACTTCACAGTTATCAGTGAAATTGTTAATTGTTAAAATTGCGTGTGTGATGCTTACATTTTAAAAAGCATGCAGTTTAAAAGTGTCTTTTAAATCTAGTTTAATTACACATACTTAACCGTGACCGAACTAGAATATGGGTGTCTTTGTGTCCATACTGTTCCCATGATCTTCACAGCAAATTATAGATGATGGCTTAATGCACATGAAAGTACTGTATGCAGAAAATTATGCTTATTATAGAAGAAAGGAAGTTCTGTAATTTCCTTATGCACAAAGGAGGAATTATTATCATAAGGAGCACAGTAATTTCCTTATGCTCAAAGGAGGAATTATTATCATAAGGAGCACGGTAATTTCCTTATGCACAAAGGAGGAATTATTATCGTAAGGAGCACAGTAATTTCCTTATGCACAAAGGAGGAATTATTATCATAAGGAGCACTGTAATTTCCTTATGCACAAAGGAGGAATTATTATCGTAAGCAGCACGGTAATTTCTTTATGCACAAAAGAGGAATTATTATTATAAGGAGCACTGGAATTTCCTTATGCACAAAGGAGGAATTATTATCATAAGGAGCACTGTAATTTCCTTTTGCACAAAGGAGGAATTATTATCGTAAGGAGCGCTGGAATTTCCTTTTGCACAAAGGAGGAATTATTATCGTAAGGAGCACTGTAATTTCCTTTTGCACAAAGGAGGAATTATTATCATAAGGAGCACTGGAATTTCCTTATGCACAAAGGAGGAATTATTATCTTAAGGAGCACTGGAATTTCCTTATGCACAAAGGAGGAATTATTATCATAAGGAGCACTGGAATTTCCTTATGCACAAAGGAGGAATTATTATCATAAGGAGCACTGTAATTTCCTTATGCAGAAAGTAATAACTGGAGAGAAGTGCATATGCTATTATTTCTTTGCTGATGTTGATAGAAGAATATGACCATTGTCGACAGAGTGAAGTGTTCCAGAAGCCAGCCAATCCAGCAGATCTCCCCATGTATTCTGATGTTGTGGTCAACCCCATGGATTTCTCCACGCTGGAAAAGGTGAGCTGGTTTTGTACTAAAGACAAGCATCAGAATGGTCTGCTGATCCGCTAATTTCAGAGAATGGGGGGGACCGTTCACCGTGGTTTCTGCTCAGGCAGCTAATGGTTCAATTTTTTATGGAGGGTGATCTTATTCTCAAATGCTGTTCTTCAACAGATTCCTCTGTTTTTGCGCTTATATGGTATTCTTGAACAGCTCATTCCGTTTTTGCGCACTACATGCAAACAAGTGTCGGTGCCATTTTTATCAGTATTTGATTGCTATCATCTGTCGAGATTTGGACAGATATAATGACAGCGGTTTCAGCAATGAATGGCAGTGGTGCTTGAAAATATTCACTTTTAGTGAAGAGGGAAAAGAGAAGGGATGCTGTGGCCTGTGGATTCTGAAGATCGACGTGCCGGGGAAAGCAAGATGCATTGTGTGCAAAGTTGATTTCGTTAATGGATATTTGACGTAAGTGTAACATTTCACTGACAATTTTAACCCATTAGAATTATTTAAATGCTGTCAGGAAAAGCCTATAAATACTGTCAGAGTTTAGATTTCTCTTCAGCTTCAGGGGGGATTTGCCCCTTTACCTCAGCAGGGCCTGGGCAGCCCCTGGACCTTCTTCAGAGGATTAGACTGGGGTTTTCTGACGCCCGTGAAGAATTAGTGCTGCTGAGGTTCATAAATGTGTTATATTTATGTTTGATATTGTGATGTTCACGCTTTGTAATAAAATGGTAGTATGTTGTTAGTTGATGTAAGAATTACAAAGCTATAGTGAACTGGAAAAAAAACCCATTTGTGTCTGTGAAGAGATCATGGGCATGAGATGGAGATGGTTACCATCTGTGAGCTGAGGGATTCAGAAAGGTAAAATGTGCAGGCATTATGGTTGAACTGTAGAAATGTTGAAGTCAGTGTTGTCTGTATCACTGGGAAGGGGGCGTGGCAGGATAGCTGATTTCGTGTCATGTCTGATAGGATCAAAACTTCTCTGAATGCATTTTGCATAGGTAACCCTAACATAAAGGCCACCTCCAGACTTACTGGGACTGATTGATGGTGAAGATGATAAAAATTTGCACAACAGAACCCTGTTGTAGGACGGAGCAGGATATATGTGTTCACAAAGGAGAATAAATGGAATAATACATGTGCGCCAGATACACATGAAAAATAGACTTTTTACATAAATCAGTTCCGGTGATGGTTAGATAGGTGGAAGACCATAAAGTGGAGAGGAAGAATTGAACACTTTGATCAGTCATAGACCTTGATTAGGAGACGGGCACAAAGACGCGGTGAAGAATTAGGTTCAGTTTTAACATTGCTGTATGGACTGATGGGTGCAATAGCCGAGTGGTTAAAGCGTTGGACTGTCAATCTGAGGGTCCCGGGTTCGAATCATGGTGACGGCGCCTGGTGGGTAAAGGGTGGAGATTTTTACGATCTCCCAGGTCAACATATGTGCAGACCTGCTAGTGCCTGAACCCCCTTCGCCCCTTCGTGTGTATATGCAAGCAGAAGATCAAATACGCACGTTAAAGATCCTGTAATCCATGTCAGCGTTCGGTGGGTTATGGAAACAAGAAGATACCCAGCATGCACACCCCCGAAAACGGAGTATGGCTGCCTACATGGCGGGGTAAAAACGGTTATACACGTAAAGGCGTGGTCATAGTTGCGAAACAGCCCTTCTTAGAATAGTGAATGATTTGCTTTCGGGATTTGATGAGGATAAGATATCTGTTCTCGCTCTCTTAGATTTGTCAGCAGCTTTTGACACTATCGACCACTCTATCCTCTTGAACAGACTTAAAACTTCTTTTGGTATTTGTGACACTGCACTAGCATGGATCACGTCTTACCTGTCAGATCGTACACAGAAAGTGTGTGTAAATGGTACATACTCTAGAGTATCTGCCTTGAAATATGGTGTCCCACAAGGGTCCGTCCTAGGTCCTGTTCTTTTCGTGCTGTATGCGGCTCCTGTGTCGGATGTCATCAGTCATCATGCGATGTCGCATGAGAGCTTTGCTGATGACACACAACTTTATCAGTCGGCTTCCATAGCTGAATTTGATGCACTGGTGACTCAAACACAGGAGTGCATTGCTGGCCTAAAGGACTGGATGACTCTCAACAAGCTGCAATTAAACGATGATAAGACTGAATTTATGATAACCTGTCCAAAGAAGTTTCGTCAACATCCTTCCTTTCCTGACTCTGTTCTGATCAATAGCATACCTGTTTCACTTTCTCCCTCTGTTCGCAGTCTTGGTGTAATCCTGGACCAGTCTCTTTCCTTCCAACAGCACATTTCGAATATCTGTAAAGTTGCCTATTTGGAACTGCGTAGAATCAGCTCTATCCGCCACTATCTCTCAACCGATGCAACCAAGACACTTGTATGCTCTCTGGTTCTATCAAGATTGGATTACTGCAACTCTCTTTTGGCCGGCCTTCCCAAATACCTGTTAGACAGACTCCAAAGAATTCAGAATAACGCTGCCAGACTCATTTGCAGAGCTTCTAAATTTGACCATGTTTCTCCTCTCCTTCAGTCTCTCCACTGGTTGCCTGTTTCCGATCGAATAGACTATAAGCTATCCACTCTGACCTTTTCTGCAGTCAACGGATCTGGCCCCAAATATCTTTCTGAACTCATCCATATCTATACCCCGTCTCGCCAGCTCCGTTCTTCCTCTGATACTCGACTTCTCAGGATACCTCACGTCAGAAGTAAGACCTATGGACACAGATCGTTTTCTTTTCAATCGCCAAAGACGTGGAACAAGCTCCCTGATAACCTCCGTCATTCTGATTCCCTCGCATCTTTTAAATCTCGTCTCAAAACTCACCTTTTCCCTCAGCAATAAGTTCAATTGTGGCAGGTCCACAACCACATGCATGTATATGAATGTGTATTGTGTGTGCGTGTGTCTATGTAAGTTTGTGCCTGCCTATGTGTGCGTATGTGTTAGGGTAGCTGTTAGATACACATGTATGTTAAAATGTATGTATGCGGTGTGTGTGTGTGTGTGTGCGTGCGTGCGTGTGTGTGTGTGGTCACATTTTGGTGTGTGTATGTAACATAGATATAATGTTTTATGTTATCAAAAGCGTTTTTGTAAAGCACCTAGAGCAGATTTCTGGATAGTGTGCTATATAAGTATCCATTATTATTATTATTATTAAAGGCCCACTCGTGTGCTTACGAGTGAACGCAGAAGAAGAAGTTGTATGGACAGGAAGATTGAGGAGGGAAAGGGGAAAGCATCCCACTCCTGAACCCTCCCATTTATCACTGCCTGTTTGCAAGATAGCTTATTTTGCTTCCCAAAGGTTGGCAGAAATAAAACATGCTGTTGTTTTTCTATGACGTTGTGAATGTTTTACAGAACATCAAGAGAAAGGAGTATGGATGCACTGCTGAAATGTGCTTTTGTTTTGTTTTACATTGTGTATATTTTACAGAACATCAAGAGAAAGGAGTACAGATGCACTGCAGAAATATGCTGTTGTTTTGCATTACATCGTGTATGTTTTACAGAACATCAAGAAAAAAGAGTACGGATGCACTGAATCCTTCCTAGCTGATGCTAAGTGGATCCTTCACAATTGTGTCATTTACAATGGCGGTGAGTTCTGTTCCAGACTTTGTGTAAAAGAAGTATCCACCTATATCAGTCATGAGTTCTGTTCCAGACTTTGTATAAAAGTAGTATCCACCTATATCAGTCTTGAGTTCTGTTTCAGACTTTGTATAAAAGTAGTATCCACCTATATCAGTCAGCCTGTGTGCTGGCTAAAACTTTGATATTGAAATGAGCATTATTATTCTGGCTTGTTCAGTCTTTTGGACAGAATTTACTTGCTGAAGAAAGATGCTGTGAGTGTTCTGCAGTTGAGCAGTTATGGGGGGAGGGGTAAGTGGAATTAAAGATTTTCTGATTTGTACTGAAGATACATGGGTGTGTGCTGCACAAGTGATTTGACATATTTTATTTGGAAGATTAAATGCATGAGTTTTGCATCCCATAATTCTGCCAGGAGGATACAGAATAATGTTACAGAGCACTTGATGTTGTCGTTTAGTCATAATGTTTCGGGGAATAGTCTCTTTGATAAGTGGTTGTGATTTACAAATCTCACCTTATGAAAACTTTATATATATATGATATATATAGATATATATAGATAGATAGATAGATATTGTATTGTATTACTGTTTTGGTCACAACAGATTTCTCTACGTGAAATTCAGGCTGCTCTTCCCAGGAAGAGCGCATCGCTACACTGACAGCGCCATCCTTTTTTCTTTTTTTTCTGCCTTAGTTATATTTGTTTTCTTATTGAAGTGGATTTTTTTACAAAATTTTGCCAGCGACAACCGTTTTGTTGCCGAGGTTTTTTTTATGTGTGCTGAATGCATGCTGCACACGGGGCCTCGGTTTATCTTCTCATCCAAATGACTAGAGTCCAGACCACCACTCAAGGTTTAGTGGAGAGGGAGAAAATACTGGTGATTGCTGGTGTGGTCGAACCAGTACGTTCAGATTCCCTCGCTGCCCAGGCAGACGCATTTCCTCTAGGCCAACACTCCACATGTATATGTGTGTTTGTGTGTGTGTGTGTGTGTGTGTGTGCGCAGTGGTTTGAATATGTACTGTGAGTTATCCAGGCCATATTTTGTTTTGATATTGTGCCTTGTTTCACTGGAAGTAACTTGGTGGCTGTTCATTATGTGTGTGGACAGCGCACCACAAGCTGACGGCAGTGGCCAGGAACATTGTGAAAAGCTGTAAACACGAGGTGAGTCACTGCATCCATTTCTCCTAGACATGCTTCATAATCCTTGTGTCATAGCTTTCAGTGGATTTTAAACTGATGCTGACAGGTGCAACGGCTGAGTGATTAAAGCGTTGGATTTTCAGCTGGGATCAAATCCCGGTCATGACTTCTGTTGGGTGAAGGGTGGAGATTTTTCCAGTCTCCCAAATCAACAGGTGAAGGGTGGAGACTTTTCCAGTCTCCCAGATCAACAGGTGAAGGGTGGAGACTTTTCCAGTCTCCCAGATCAACAGGTGAAGGGTGGAGACTTTTCCAGTCTCCCAGATCAGCAGGTGAAGGGTGGAGACTTTTCCAGTCTCCCAGATCAACAGGTGAAGGGTGGAGACTTTTCCAGTCTCCCAGATCAACAGGTGAAGGGTGGAGACTTTTCCAGTCTCCCAGATCAACAGGTGAAGGGTGGAGACTTTTCCAGTCTCCCAGATCAACAGGTGAAGGGTGGAGACTTTTCCAGTCTCCCAGATCAACAGGTGAAGGGTGGAGACTTTTCCAGTCTCCCAGATCAACAGGTGAAGGGTGGAGACTTTTCCAGTCTCCCAGATCAACAGGTGAAGGGTGGAGACTTTTCCAGTCTCCCAAATCAACAGGTGAAGGGTGGAGACTTTTCCAGTCTCCCAGATCAACAGGTGAAGGGTGGAGACTTTTCCAGTCTCCCAGATCAACAGGTGAAGGGTGGAGACTTTTCCAGTCTCTCAGATCAACAGGTGAAGGGTGGAGACTTTTCCAGTCTCCCAGATCAACAGGTGAAGGGTGGAGACTTTTCCAGTCTCCCAGATCAACAGGTGAAGGGTGGAGACTTTTCCAGTCTCCCAGATCAACAGGTGAAGGGTGGAGACTTTTCCAGTCTCCCAGATCAACAGGTGTGCAGACCTGCTTGTGTCTGAATCCCCTTTGTGTGTTTTCTCATACAGAAGATCAAATACGCACGCTAAAGATTCCTTAATCCATGTCAGTGTATGTTGGGTTATGGAAACAGGAACGTACCTGGCATGTACCCCCAGCCCCCACCCCTGAAAACAGAGTATGACTGCCTACATGGTGGGAGTTAACTCACTCAGTACGGCCAGTCCTCTCTTCTCCTCTACACAGACCCCTCAGATGTCCTGTGGGTGTCTGAATGACCCAACCTTTAGCTTCCGTCGTCAGAACTGTGGTATTCTTTGTCAACATTCACCACTTCAGTATAAGAGCGTTCCGCTTGCAATATTTTGATGATGGAAATTGGGATGAAACGCTGTTAACATCGTCTCTTTCGCCGTTCGTATGGAGAGAGTTAAAACGGTCATACACATTAAAGCCCACTAATGTATGCAAGTGAACATGGGAGTGGCAGCCCTCAGCGAAGAAGAAGAAAAAGGAAGAAACCGTTGTTTGGTATTGGCTATGTTATGTTGACATCGAATTGATGCTTGATATACAAAGCCTTCCCAGAATTCTTGGAGAACTTAGGAGTGTTGTTCACATGACATTTCTTGAGACTTGAGTAATCCTTCTTGCCTCGTATGTGCTAGCAAAGTGAATCCATACAATAACATTGTTTTGGTTCTCTGTATGAATGTGTGTGTGTGTGTCTATGGTAAGCCATTTCACTTTCATCTTTTTCTGGAATACTTCATCAAAACCTTATTTTGCTTAAACAGCCCACAGTGATTGGCATTTACAATTATTTTACTATCATAACACTCTGAACAGTGCAGATTGTAGGTCTATTGCCACTTGCCTATCCAATCAAGGATGACTTTCCAAACAAATAACTACTCGTAGGACTCCATGAAAACAAACACTCATTTTCAAAAACTACAAATGTTTCTATCCAAATAATGGTGGAAAATGGCTTATATTTATACAAGCACAATTTGGAAAATTATTCAAATACACTGTGTAATGCGAGGTCTGTTTCACTGACAAATGCTGGACCCAAAGACAAGAAATTTTGTTGATTTAGATAGTTGTTCATGGACATATGTAACCAGTTAGTGATGAAACCAGTGCACAAATCTTTCTCTGAATAAAATTCAGTGGCCTCCTTTCTTCTTCTTCTTCTTCTGCGTTCACTCGTATGCACACGAGTGGGCTTTTACGTGTATGACCGTTTTTACCCCGCCATGTAGGCAGCCAAACTCCGTTTTGGTGTCATATACTGTACCATGTCAAACTGATGCAAACTAGGCCTATTGGTTTGCTCTGCTTGGCCAAATTTCGCGCGGCTAACGGTGAAAAGACGGGCCCACCCGCTCTCAGCCAATCAAACGCCTCTAAAAACTATAAGCGCTTAATCATTCCTTTGGCCAAGGCTCTCCACGCCATCTTGTCAGGTTTACGCTCTGTCTCGTCTTACGCTTTTTTCGGCTAGTCAGCGTATCCTTTTGGCCTTATTTTGTTGCATGCGGCTTGTGTTTATTGTATTCTTACATTCTGTGTACTCGATTCGACTCGGCACCCTCGATTCGTTCGATTTTTTCTGCCTCTAAGTCGATCCTGTCTTTCCTTTCTCTGTTGGGGGTCGGATTTTCGCTGGGTGCCTAAGCGCGGGTTCCATGCCTCGTGTGCCATACCACGAAGGCAGGGAATCATGATGCTGGGATTGAGACTCGGTAAGAGACTCTCCCAGGCCCGGAGCTCATGATTCCTCCCGATACGGACCGCGGCGATGCGTCGTTAGACGCTGATCGCGGAGGCGACGTTCGTACCAGTAAAACGGTCATGAAGGGGACCGGGGGGAAAGAGGTACGAGCGTCGCCTCCCGAGGTGTCCCAGCGCGAGGCAGGGAGAAGGGTGAATGGCAAGTCATCTCCGTGCTGTGGGGACTCGCAGCTAGGCGCGGACTCCCAAGGGGAGGCCGCGCCCGGCCATTACCCGGGTCCCCACTCGGAGACGGCCCTCACGTGCCCCATTGTTGTTCCCCCTCCTCCCTTCTCTGTCGACCCCCCTCCCCCACCTCCTTTTGGGGGGGGAGAAAAATTTGGTTCCGGGGGGGGATCTCTACTTTGCCCACCCCGGGCCAAGCCACCCCAGTCTCCCCACGGGAGGGGATTCGGAGCGCGTGGCAACCTGCTCTGCAGGTCTTCCTGCTATCCGGCCGGTCTCCCCTGCTGGGGGAGGCCCGTGCGTGTCAGGCGGTTCCGGGCAGTCAGCCCGCTCGTCTTCGGGCGGGACTGACACCCAAGTCGGACCTGACCTCCCTCCGACTTGGCCAGGTTGTTCCCTTCATGGAGGTCAACGCACCAGTGACCCTTGGGGTTCGGGTCACAGTATGGCTGGTGCCCACGGGTGGTTACCCCCATTCTACCCGTACTGGGGTTCACCTAGGGTGCACACTGGGTTGCCGGGAGCACCAAGGGCCAGCCCCTTGTCCGCTCCCCACCGGACCCAACCCAGCACATCTCACAGGGTGACACACACAGCCCCGACAAGTGGGATCGACTTCTTGTCGGTCAGGTCGAGCTCCTCGACCAATATTGCCACTCTGTCCACAAATCGGGCCTCTGTCAACCCACAGGTGACCTCCACGGTCACAACGGCCTCCTTGTCAGGACCGACGGCTGCTCAAGGGCCCTACTCGGCCCGGCGAAGCCGGCAGTCCCCACCTGCCCAGCCCTCGGTCCTACAGTGAGATGAGTGGGTGTTTGTCCCCACACAGCATTCGTGGGTCACTCTTGCATCCAGGGACGCCCTCTCTGAAAAGGTGTGGCACCCACCATCCCAAGCATGGTTGGACCTACGGTCCACACGCTCCCCACCCGCTTCAGGTGTCAAGGACATAACAGTGGCGGCCATGGTCCCGGCTCGGGATCGTCCCAGCTCATCCCGCTGGGCTGACCACAGCTCACAGGACGCCCCAGTGGGTACATCCACTTGGGATGGCACCCAGCAGGGGATGGACTGCGAACAAGAGTGGGAGCCCCTGTCTTCGGATGAGGACGAACAAGCAGATGAGCACTCTTCGCCCACATCCCAGGGGGGACAGATTGAGCCCGTGCCTCCCTAGGGACCAGCCTGAACCAAACTCGGACTTTGCCGAGCTCCAACTGACCCTCCCCAATAGGGTCACGTATGCCGAATCAGTCCCTCAGGCTACTTTGTTACCCTTGACCCTCCTTACGCCATGTGACTCTAACTCCAGAACCACAAGGCAACTCAGAGTGCCAGAAATGGTGCAGGTATGGCTTAATAAGCCAGCCGCACTGTCAGGGGTGCTGCTTCCATCCCTCCTCCAGGCAGGGAGTCCCTCTCTGCCCCGGGCGCCTTTTCCCCGGGAAAGTTTCTTTAAGATTCCTCCAAGGGAGGGGTGTGGTCCTGGTACACACAGGACCACCCTGCCTACAGCGGAGCAGAGCCCTCCGCACAGGACAGGATGTTGGTCTCACAGCGCACCACCTTCCCCACTTCAGCTAACCTATACTTTAAAATGTTAGCAGAGTGGGACAAATTGGCCCGCCGCTGCCCCCTCGAGGTTTCCACGGCGTACACCTTCGACACGTTCCTTCACAGGGCCAATGAGCTGTGGGAACAGTGTCCGGTTAATCAGGACAAGGGGTCTCCTTCCTCAGTCCCGCCGGGCCTCTTCACCGACCAGAGGTTACACGCTTTTGGCAATAGGGTAGCATCTGGTCTCACGGCAGCTGCAGACACAGCTACCAGCCTTCACTTCAGTACTGTGCTAGCGCGGCGTGATGCCATTTTCAGCCTCTCTAACATTCCTGTGGAGGAGAGGGCTGCCCTGCGGTCCATCCCAGCACAGCAGCACTCCCTCTTCGGCCAGTTCCCGCCCCATTTTGTCAGCCACAGGGCAGAGACAAACAGGGAGGTGGCCTCATATTTGGCCCACACCTCTCATGGGCTCCAGGGTTCTATGCCATTGAAGAGACCGGCCACCAGGGCCCCTCCATATACCACGCCGCCTGTCAAGGCAGCGTGTGCTGAATCAGGGGCAGAGGAATAAACCACCTTATGTCCGTCCAAGCCGACCGGCCATGCCCAAGGCCAGAAGGCAGCACCCCCAGTGACTGGGCCCCGATTCAGCACCGCCAGTCGTTCAGCCCCTCCAAGTAGGAAACTTGTCCCGGCATGCACATCAGTGGTGTGCTCTGGGACTCAACGACGGGATTATGTCGGTGCTAGAGTCTGGGTACATGCTGTCTTGGGTGGAGGACCTCCCCCCTCTAAGATCCACTCCTCCTCCTTAGGTGCCCAGCTCGACGGAGCAGGAGAGCGTCCTAGAAAAAGAGATATCGCACCCACTCCTCATGGGGCTATATCTCAACTCTCGGACCCGGGCCCCGGTTTTTACGGCTGGTTGTTGGTGATTCCAAAGGTCTCGGGAGGGTGGAGACCAGTTTTGGACTTGTCCCCCCTCAACAAATTCCTCCCCAAAATCAAATTCAAGAGGGACACACAGGCACAGATTCGGGAGACCATCCAACAAGGTGATTGGCCTACCTCTATCGATCTGGAAGATGCTTATTTTCATATACTCATCCATTCGGCATCCCGTCGGTACCTGAGGTTCGTGTGGAGGGACAAGGGGTTCCAGTTCCCGGCCCTCCCATTTGGTCTGTCCCTTGCCCCTTTCCTGTCTACCAAGGTGCTGCGGGAATTGGTGTCCATCGTCCGCTCGGAATCCATTTGTCTCTGTGTGTACCTGGACGACTTGCTTATCCTGGCCCAGTCGCAGGCCCTGTGCCTGAGTCATACGGCCAGACTTCTAGACCTTTGCTCCCAACGGGGCTTCCTCATGGACCAGCAGATATGCGATCTGTCCCCACGTCAGTCCTTCGACTTCTTAGGGATGAGATTCGACACGCGGTCTATGATAGTCTCTCTGGCGCCAGATCACTGGGACCGTCTGGCAGGCCTCCTCAGCCACTGGCGCCACTCCTCCCAAGATACAGCGCAGACACTTTCTTCCCTCTTGGGCATGATGGAGTCCACGGCACCTCTCATTCCCCTGGACAGGGTTCTCAAGCGCCCTCTCCAGAGGGCACTGAGGTTACGCCGGTCCCAGAGCACTCAGCCATGGGATACCCAGATATGTCTGGGCGAGTGGTTCCTCGAGGTGACATCAGAGTGGTTAATCACCCCCCTTCGGACACAGGGGGTGCCCTTAGCCCCACCTACTCTTCAGGTGGCACTCTTCACAGACGCCTCCTCCCTGGGCTGGGGAGCCCACATGGACTCACTCTATGCAGCAGGGACTTGGTCCCCGGAGGAGCGCCTGTGCCACATCAATGTTCTGGAACTGGAGGCAGTTCGCAGGACTCTCCTGCACTTCATGGGGGAGGCCACTGCCAAGACCATCCGCTTGTTCACGGACAAGACGACGGTCGCATGTTATGTGAACAAATGGGGGGAGCGCACTCGGCAGACCTCTCCATGCGGACTGAGGCTCTCCTCCGTTGGTGCCACAGCAAGGGCATTGCACTTTCAGCGAGACACTGAGCAGGAAAAACCAACTTCTTGGCAGATGCTCTTAGCAGGTCCAAGAGTGTCATACGCACAGAGTGCACCCTGGACAAGGACAGCCTTCAGGGGGTGTGGGAACAGTGGTTTCGGCCGATGGTGGACCTTGTTCAACAAGAGACTTCCCACTTCCGTCTCTTCGGTTGCCGACCCAGAAGCGTGGGCAGTGGATGCTCTCTCTCTAGATTGGAGCAGTCTGATTGCCTCCGCGTTTCCTCCCTTTCCAATTCTGTCCAAGGTGATACGGAAAGACAGATTGGAACACCCGCAGCTGATCCTCATTGCGCCGAAATGGCCAGTCCAGACCTGGTTTCCGGACCTTCAGTCCCTGACACATGTTCCCACCCCTGGAACTTGAAACCAAATCTCATCTGCTGAGGCAGCCTCGCTCAGGCACTCCGCATTCCAATCCTCAACTGCTCCACCAGCACGCATGGCTGCTGTGCGGTCGGAACTGTCAGCATCACCATTGAAGTCCTCGACCCCTCGGTCGGCCTCTGTGTCGGCTGTGCTGACCCAGGGGTGTGCCTCCTCTGACCTCCTCTCCATAGTCACCAGAGCAAGGAGGCAGGGAACGGAGACTTTGTATGACTTTCGCTGGAAGAAATGGTTGCGGTGGTGTACAGCTCAGGGCATTACCCCTACGAACCTTACGAGCATGCAGCTGGCCAACTTTCTGGCTCTCTGCTCCTCGGTTCATCCTGTCTGCTAGTTCTGGGCGAGGGTACAGGTCTGCCTTCTGTACCACATTGCAAACAGCTAGGTGGTTCCGCCTTGGAAGCGGATTGCCTGCTCAGAGAGGTGGCTAGGGGTGCCCCTCTGAAGGAAGCTAGAGACCCCAGAAGAGTGCCCCTCTGGGACTTGTTCCTGGTGCTGGATTTCATTCGAAAACAGCCCTTCCTACCATTGGGGACTATTCCTTTTGACATCCTCATCCTCAAGACCACTTTCCTTCTGTGGCTGGCCACAGGCAGTCATAGAAGTGAGCTGCATGGGCTTAGTGGAATGCCACAAGATCTGGCCTTCCACAGAGATGGTTCCATCACTATTCGTTTCCTTCCAGAGTTTCTGGCTAAGAACCAAGACCCTGAGGTTCCTTCCCCCTCTCTGAGAGTCAGACCTTTGTCTGATATTCTTGCCCAAGATGATGAGGATAGGCACCTGTCCTGTTCGGTGTCTCAAATATTATTGGGATAGGTCTCGCCATAGGCGTTCTTCTCAGAGGTGTCTGCTCATCTCCCTCAATGAGAATTACAAGAAAGACATCGCTGCAGGCACCATTTCCCGCCAGGTTTCCCAAGTCATTCGTAGAGCCTACTCTCATGCACACAGGGATATCAGCTGTCTTCATCCCAGAGCACACGAAGTGCGGGCCATAGCTACTTCGGCTGCTTTCCAGCACTCAGTGCCAACGCAGCATGTCTTGGAGGCAGCCTTCTGGCGGTCGGAGAATCCCTTCATCAACTTCTACCTCAGGAATTTCCGTATGACCAGGGCTGACGGTTCCAAGGGGATTTCCTTTGTCGCGGCTAACACTGCCGTCTCAGTTACAAGGGCTCCCCATATGAACCAGTAGGCGTTGCCCTCCTCCATTTGCTTTAAATTCTGCATCAGTTTGACATGGTACAGTATATGACACCAAAAGGAGGAGTTTGTATTATACTCCATGTTTGGTGTTAAATATACTTACCATGTCAAACTCGAATGCCCGCCCGTCCGTCCCCGCGTCTCCGCCGTGGTTCTCATGGGGCATTTTTGTTCATGGCCACGGAATGATTAAGCGCTTATAGTTTTTAGAGGCGTTTGATTGGCTGAGAGCGGGTGGGCCCGTCTTTTCACCGTTAGCCGCGCGAAATTTGGCCAAGCAGAGCAAACCAATAGGCCTAGTTTGCATCAGTTTGACATGGTAAGTATATTTAACACCAAACATGGAGTATAATACAAACTCCTCCTTTTTGGGGTGTTCTTGTTTCCATAACCCACCGAACGCTGACATGGATTACAGGATCTTTAACGTGCGTGTTTGATCTTCTGCTTGCATATACACAAGAAGGGGGTTCAGGCACTAGCAGGTCTGCACATATGTTGACCTGGGAGATCGTAAAAATCTCCACCCTTTATCCACCAGGCGCCGTCACCGTGATTCGAACCCGGGACCCTTAGAATGACAGTCCAACCCTTTAACCACTCGGCTGTTGCGCCCGTCACCTCCTTTCAATTTGTTATTCAATATTGCAGTCTATCTAAATCAGTAAATGTAATAAAATAATCATGATGTGGGAGTACCACTTAATATGTAAGACTTACACCCCCACAACTGAAAAGTGTGGAAAGTTGTTGTTTTTTTCTTTTTTTCGTTTTCTCTGCATAGGCGAATAGTACTTTGCATAGGACAGGAATGTCAGACCCCTGCCGGAGTCTGCACAAGTGGGTCACGCTAAGTATGTTAGTTAAATGTAAATTCTAGTTGGACAAAGGGGAGGTTACCTACTTCCGGGAGGTTATCGGCCGTAGTTGCTTTCGTTTTCTCCGCACAGGCAGATAGTAGTTTGCACAGGACAGGAATGTCAGACCCCTGCCGGAGTCTGCACTAGTTGGGTCACAGTAGGTATGTTTTTTAAACGTAATTTTAGATAGAAAATTTCCTTTTAGCAAGAAAATTTCCTTTTCTTCTTGAGATAGAATTGCTCTTAACTCACTCAGTACGGCCAGTCCTCTCTTGTCCTCTACACAGACCCCTCGGATGTCCAGTGGGTGTCTGAGTGACCCAACCTTTAGCTTCCGTCGTCAGAATTGTGGTATTCTTTGTCAACATTCACCTCTTCAGTATAAGAGCCTTCCGCTTGCAATATTTCGATGATGGTAATTGGGCTTAAACGCTGTTAACGTCGTCTCTTTCGCCGTTCGTGTGGAGAGAGTTAAACGGAGTATGACTGCCTTCATGGCTGTGAGCAGCAGGGACCTCACTTTGCCGCTTATTCAGTTGACGTTCAGTTTGGAATTTGTTGGTGTCAGTGTTATCCACAACATTTTTCATGAGTATGAACCGTTGTTGATTTGTTTCAGATGGCAGAAATAGAGGTGTGTCCACAGTGTTACAAACACTCCTGTATCCGGGGAGAAGCTAACTGGTTTATTGAACCATGTGTGAGTATTCCTCTTTTTTTTTTCTTTCTTTTTTTTTTTTTTAGGAGAAATCAGTGGATGGCTAAAAGTTCTGCAAATGAGCAGGATAGTTTCAGCATCCCTGGAAGGTTCTTTCTATTTTTTTTTGTGTTTTTTTTTGTTTTTGTTTGTTTGTCTTTTTTATCTTTTTTTTGTTTGTTTTTTTCCTTCCATCATCATTTTTCTCCTGTCTGTTGTCTTTTCTTTTTTTTCTTTTTTTCTCATATTTTTAATTGGTCTTCTTCCCAATGGCATGTTCAAACACTTACAAGATCATGCAACATATATTACACATACATGATGGCTTCACACAAAATCATATTCCCTGAAAGAGAAGCATGGTATACATACACACACACACCCTCTCACTCTCTCTCTCTGTCTCCTTTACTCACTCAGTCCCCTCCCTCTCCACAAGCTCTACACCTAAGTACAATATGTATGTGCACACTGAATACTACCCTCAGGATTTTTTGTGGGCCTGACTCAGTGTTCTGGTATCTTAACGGATACTGATCATAGGTTACGTAGGCTGAGTTCTGATTCAAAGATAAGGTCAAGATTTTTGCCCTTGCCGTACTTGAATTTGAAGATGGACAGTTTTGCTATTAACAATATCGTATTGATTTCCTTTCATTTTTCATTAGTTGGAATGTCCATTTTTGTTGTACCAAACAGAGCTACTTTTTCTTCCGTGGGAATCAGCGTATCGTAGCGTGTGAGAATGAGTTGTTTCACATGTTTCCAAAAGGAGGAAGGTTTGGGGCAGGAGTAAAAGGCATGTTCAGTGTAATGGGTTTCTTGGCACCAGTTACATCTATTTGTGGCCGTTACACCCATTTTGGCAAGCAGAATATTCGTTCAGTAAATATTGTGTATGAATTTGAAGTGTAGTAACCTCAGTTGTGATTCTTTTATACATTCATATGCTTGTTTGAAGTAGTGGCTTATGTTGATTACATCTAGCTTACATTTCCAAAACTTAGCTGCACATATTTCATGGTTTTGTTTTCGGGCGAATGTTTTCCTGATTTGTTTATTTGACAAGTTATTGAGGTTCCCCTCTTTTGTTGCAATGTCGTCTGGATTTTCATCGTTGTGGACATCATTAGCTAGATGGAGTTTCCATGTTTGTGGGAAACTGGCCATGTCTCTGAGAAAACATGAGCCACAGTGACATTTAACCAGTAGAGTGCCTGTAAGACGTCAGCTGACGACCTAAAAAAGTATTGCCACAGTGCCTATAAGATGTCCACTGACGTCCTGCATATGTTCCAATTTTTCCTTCATTGGAGTTTGGTTCAGTTCACATAAACCGACTCTGAACAGTAAGTTTGATGTGTCTGGCCTTTACATGCCTCAACAGTTACCTACAATCAACCTAACTGGGGAAAAAAAGCCCAGAAGCAGAATCTGCACTCATTTTCCTTCACGAAAATACTTGCTTTCTTTCTGTATCACCCATAGCTTTTGTGCTAGAATTTTTTGTGATTTATTACCTCCGAATCCTCAAAACTCCCTGGCAAGGGGAGAGCTCAGAGGTTCATGAAGTTTCTAAAGTTCAGATGTCAAAGGTCATAGTAAATAGCACAAAAGACAGATCTTACCAACATGGTAGAACTTCATCGTCTTCATCAAACATGGGTAATAATTGTTTGTGATGAAAATAAAAATTGTATGGAAAATTAGGGTCATGGATCAAAGGTCATGGTCGTAGCATGACATGACAGAAAAAGCTTGGCAGCATTATTGCGCTTGAGTCTTGCATTGAATCTTCTTGAACTTAGTATAGTGATTGGCCATAGTAAGAGTACAAACCATACTGAAAGTCAGGGTCAGATGTCAAAAGTCAAGGTCATACCACACTGCAACAGAAACAGCTCTCAGCACAATGACACTTGTGCAAGTTTTGCATGCAGATCCTTATCTCTAGTCATGCCTTATGCAGGGATCGCGTTAACGCATATTTTTCGCGTATTTGACGCATTTTGATTTTCGCTGACGCATTTTCACAGCGCTCACGCGTAACACTTACACAAAACAACTTTTACTCCAAGCCGTATCAGTGCAACTTTAGGACTGACTTGGCAGCTAGGTTTGTGATACTGAATCAGACGGTACAAGACAAAGTGTTTGTGTATGCGGAGCACTGCGAGATGCCTACGTGACTCTTAACAGCTACAGCCAATTAACAGAGTACGCGCGCACACAACACTGCTTAGTTGACGAGTTTTGGAACAGAGTGGCGTCATTACAGGGCGTGACCCTGTAGCGGGAAAGGTAACCTTTGATTAGTGTCATAGGTCTGACGCAATTCTGACTCTAACTTACGCGTTTTTTTGCCGACTTTGCGTAAGCTGCACACGTTTTGAAAAAGTCTAGCGCGATCCCTGCTTATGGCTAGGGTCACGCCATGATGCCACTGGAAATATGCCTTGTCATGAGTTGATGGTCTTCAGAGTAGTTCTTTTTCCTTTTTCCTGAATCCTTTCTTTGGTTATCAGGCATCACACACATGAGTCCCTTTCTTTTTCGGTTTTTTTTTTGTTTTTTTGTTTTTGTTTGTTGTTTTTTGCTCCCGTTAATTCTTCTCTTTTCTTTTTCTTCTATATTGCTTTCTGTGTGTGTGAGAGAGAGATCTTGTTTGGTAATTCTTCTTCTTCTTCTTCTTCTTCTTCTTCTGCGTTCGTGGGCTTCAACTCCCACGTTCACTCGTATATACGCGAGTGGGCTTTTATGTGTATGACCGTTTTTACCCCACCGTGTAGGCAGCCATACTCTGTTTTCGGGGGTGTGCATGCTGGGTATGTTCTTGTTTCCATAACCCACCGAACGCTGACATGGATTACAGGATCTTTAACGTGTGTATTTGATCTTATGCTTGCGCATACACACGAAGGGGGTTCAGGCACTGGCAGGTCTGCACATATGTTGACCTGGGAGATTGTAAAAATCTCCACCCTTTACCCTTGTGTGGTAATGATGTTGTATATTGTTAGTGGAAAGTAATTTGAATCAGCGTGTCAGCATGAGTGGTTGAGTTCTAGTTTTTTTTTCTGGAATATCGGTTTGGTTGGAAAGGGAAAGTTGTGCAAGTAATTAAGAAACAGTATTTTAGGGAGGGTGTTAACGGTAGTAGTTTTTATTTTTGTTTTTAACTGATGGATCGCATTGCAGGATCCTCCTCATCCTCTGGTGTGGGCCAAGCTGAAAGGATATCCATTCTGGCCTGCTAAGGTGTGTATGCTTGTGTGTGTGTGCATGTGTGTGTGTGGAGGCGTGCACACTTAAATAATCATTGGAAAGCATAATCATTGCAGATCTGACAATTAACACAGAATTTTTTTTTTCCACATTTCTGTTTCCAAATGGATTCCAGCCTAACAATGCTAGAATTCTCAGTCAAGTTCCTATATTTATAGTTTATGTCAGTTCTAGATTCATGTTCAGTCCCTGATTTCTGTGAAATCTGGCCATATATTCTGATCTGAAATAACAAGAAAGTCCATGATTATGCCCTGTGACAAGTCTGTCAGTATTTGATGTCTCATTGAGTGCTGTGATTCACACAAACATTGCTCGTTCCACTTTCCTCTCTGTGGTGTAGCATATATGGATTTGTCCGAATGCAGTGACGTTTGCTGGGGAAACTGAAACCGAAACACAGAAGCAGTGACAGCACTGGTTCCAAGTGATGTGGTGAAATAGGGTGTAGAAACTGCTGCTCTGGGCCCCAACTGCTTATCAGTAAAGCCGCCTGGAAGTTCGTCAAGACTTGTGTTCATGTGTTACTTGTTAATGCTCCGGAAAATGAGCGAGGCAAAGAAAAGATAAATATCAAACAGGGAAAAAGTATGGTTACCCTTTGGAAGAAGACAAAGGCACATAATTCAGACTGTTCAAGGGAAGGTTGCTAGAATGGTAAACACACTTGTCTGTCAGTACAGAGTCTGAGAGGGTCTGGGTTTGAATCCCACTCTTGCCCTTTCCCCTTAGTTTGACCAAAAAAAATCAACATGAGCGTCAAGTCATTCGGATGAGATGAAAAACTGAGGTCCTGTGTGCAGCACATTTGCCACACTGAAAAAGAACCCATGGCAATGAAAACCCTGTCCTCTCTCAAAATTCTGTTGAAGAAATCCACTCTGATAGGTACACAAATATATGTGCGTACGCTCAAGGCCTGACTAAGCGTGTTGGGTTATTCTGGTCAGGCATCTGCTTTGCAGATGTGGTGTAGCGTATATGGATTTATCCAGACAGTGACACCTCCTCAAGAAACTGAAACTATTCAGTGGCAGTGGTTTGAAGTATAAGCCTTTGTCTTAGGAAAAGTAAATGTACTTCTTCATTGATTAACGTTTATATTTTACTTGAAAGAACAACCACTTTGATAAATCAGGATTTGAGGCCCAAGCGTTGGTTGCAAGTATGGAGATACCTGCAGTGGTGTCTGAGTGTGCTTCGGTGTTGGGTAGAATGAGTTTGAACTTTGAAACTACGTTTTTACAATTTAACAAAAGAATTTTTATGATTTAGTTGGGTTGTTTTTTTTCAATATGATTTCAGCTGTGATAGGATGTTTGTACAGTTTGTTTTCAATTTTGTATATATTTTTTTCAGCATGAATTCAGTTTTTACAGTTTGTTTTTAGTATGATTTATTTGGTTTCAGTAGGATTTCAGCTCTTACAGTTTTGTTCCAGAGTTAGTACAGTTTGCTTTTGATAAGATTTCAGGCTTTCTTTTTTGTTTTTTGTTTGTTTTTTTCAGCTCAGATAGAATCTTTACAAAGTCTGTATGGCTTGGTTTTAATTTGATTTAGATATTGTTTTCAGTAAGATTTCAACGATCCTATTCGTTGCAATCACAGGGATTAAAACCTTCTAGACAGGCACAATGACAAGATCTGAATTATTTGATCATATTTTCTTTATTGGCTCATTTTCAGGCAATGGAGGAAGTGAATGATTGTTTGGATGTCCGCTTCTTTGGGGCCCATGACAAGTGAGTTCTCCTTTGTTTGGTGTATTATTTGCTTTCAATTTAAGACCGTAATGATGATATGAATGCTTACATAACGCTTACTCTCGGTCGGAGACCAAGCTCCAAGCACTTTACAAATACAGGGTCATTTGCACAACAAGCTGCCTACCTGGGAAGAGCTGGTTGACAGCTGCCATTGGGCGCTTATCATTTGTTTCCTGTGTCAGTCAATCAGATTTCAGTCACTGACACATACAATCTGATACAGACATGTAACAATTTACGTGTATGACCATTTTGCTTATTTATCCTGCCATGTACGCAGCCATACTCCATTTTCAGGGGTGTGCATGCTGGGTAAATGCTTGTTTCCCCATAACCCACCGAACACGCTCACATGGATTACAGGATGCATGTGCATTTGATCTTCTTCTCTGTCAACTCAAGTAAAACAACCTACACAGTCTTCAGCCTATCCAGCAAGAAGCAGGAGGCAAAACTGACACTGAGCAACCAAAGGCTTGCAGAGGAACCCACACCTACCTAACTGGGAGTGACCTTTGACCGCAGGCTCACTTGGAAACAGCAGATCACCAGATGCTGTAGCAGGGCCAAGCTGAGACTGGCGATCATGAAGAAACTTGCAGGGACGGACTGGGGGGCTGATGAACGTATCCTAAAGAGACTCTATACGGGGAGAGTCTGACCTGTAGTTAAGTACAGGACATCAGCATGGGCATCAGCTGCAAAGTCTAACCTCGACTATCTCAACAAGATACAGAACCAAGCTCAGCATGTCATAACTGGCGCCATGAGATCCACCCCAATCCTGAAGATGGAGGAGACCACTGGGCTACAGTCATTGGAGGACAGAAGGGACACAAAGATCCTCATCCAGGCAGCAAAATTCAAATGCCTTGAAAACCATCCAATGAACAACAGAATGAGCAGACCCACCAAGAGCTGGCTGAAAAGAGGCAGCTTCATCCACCAGTCAAGACGCCTTGAAAGACAAACCCCAGTCTTGATGGAACACGAAGCAAAGCCTATCCCGGCAAATGTCACCCACCCATCTTGGAAGAGGCAGGTTTTCCCAACAGTCGTCACCAGCATTCCTGGAGTGGAGAAGAGAGGAACACAGTCAGACACCCAAAGGAAGGCCCTGGCCATGGAGTACATCTGCAACCAGTACCCCCAGGAAGACTGGACCCATGTCTTTACAGATGGCTCCCCACAGAAGCAACAAGGGATGGTGGAGCTGGAATCTTCCTCCAATACAAAGACGGAGATGAAGAAATTGCAGTCCCAACAGGAAGATACTCCACCAACTTCCAAGCTGAGCGAGAAGCCCTCTGTGAGGCAGCCACAACAGTCTCGCAGAACTCCACAAGAACAACAGGGCAGGTAGTGGTGTTCTCAGATGCTCTCTCCGTACTCCAAGCCCTCAAGAACTCCAGCTATAAAGAACAGAACCATCTCACTTCAGCCCTTGTTGCCCTGAGTGCCAGAGTGGAGAAAGTGGTGATACAATGGGTACCAGCACACTGTGGCATCAGAGGCAACGAAAAAGCGGACGTTCTGGCAAAAGATGGTGCACAGAAGGAGCAGGCCAACAAACTGGTGTCATACGATGAAATCAAGACAATCATCAAGGCACAGCAAGAAATAAAGTGGCGCCTCCAGCACCACCAATATAACCCAGAAGACAGATACCATTTGCTGGAACGACGGGAACAGGTCAAGATCTTCCGCCTGAGGACTGGACACAACCGCCTGCTCCACCACATGCACACAAAATTTGGCATTGGACAGAGTGGAGAGTGCCTTGTGGTGAGGGACCAATGACAACCGACCACATCCTTCAAAACTGTAGGACGCATGCAGCATCCATGAGGAAGTACTGGCCAACACCGACAGCAGTGGAAGCCAAACTGTACGGCACCCTGGAGGAGCTGCAACGGACGGCAGCCTTCATCAAGGACACCGGGCTGTGAATGAGGAAGAATTTGATCTTCTGCATGTGTATACACATGAATGGGGTTCAAGCACTTGCAGGTCTGCACTTATGTTGACCTTGGAGATGTGAAAAATCTGTGCACCCTTTACCCACCAGGCGCCATTACCAAGATTTGAACCTGGGACCCTCAGATTGGAAGTACAGCGCTTCAACCACTCGGCTGTTGTTGTCTAATAATAATCGTAATAAAAGTAAGATCAAACACAAGGCTGTGACATTGTCTTAAACCAGAGAAAATGCATATATTCTCTGTACCACAGTTGATGGATATGATTTATCGTGTTCTTTACCTTTTTGGCCATGCTTTCTGCTTCATAGTCTGGACTGTTGCTTATCTTAACAGGGTGGGCTTTTCCTGTTTATTTTGGTTTGACATATATGATTTATGTGTTAAGGGGCACAGACGTGCTCTGTTGTGTTTTGTCAGATCTGTGCATGCAGATGCAACATCATGAGAGAGGATTGCTTTGCCTTTTTCTTTCATAATCATCATTCTGTTTTTTTTTAAGTATATTTTAAAGTGCTTTAGACTGTTGGCAAGCTTCACACAATTTCCATTTTATTATTGTCAGTGGTGTCACTGTATATGATGGTGACAGTTACAATTTTTGCGGATGGTTGTTTCGTGATTTCAGGTCGGTTGTTCCCATTTCCAATGTGTTCATGCTGTCCAAGGAGGCCCCTACCTGTATAAAGTACAAGAAAGGGGGCTTTGCTGATGCCATGGTTGATGTGAAAGCACACATTGAGGCCATCAGGTATGTTGGAGAGAGGAGCAGGGTTTGTATACTGTCATGGAAGTCTAGAAAAGTCACGGAGAAATGAGAGAACCGCTTTCAGGGCTGGAAAAGTCTTTGTCTTTGGAAAATGAGAGAACCATTTCCTGGGCTCTGAAAAGACATTGGAAAATGAGAAAACCATTTCCAGGGCTGGAAAAGACATTGGAAAATGAGAAAACCATTTCCAGGGCTGGAAAAGTCTTTGAAAAATGATGGAACCATTTCCAGGGCTGGAAAAGTCTTTGAAAAATATTTTTTGTCCTCGGGTCTGGAAAAGTCATGGACTTCTGATAAAAAAAAACCCACCAACCTTGACCAGTATCATTGAACAAAGACCTTAATGTTTTGAAAAAGACAACAAAAATTGAAAAAACAAAAAGAGGGGAAAATTGAACGCTGATACCAGGTTATCCGCTGATCTTTTCTTTCAACAGTGTTCCAGACAGATTTTCTTAATTCAGTTTGATGTTGTGATTGGTACGGAAATGTTTTTCAGTCCGGTCTGGAACAGTCTGGATTTTTGTTTGGTCATACTTGTGAGAAATCATGAGGAGGTGTATTGACAAGGTCTGAACCCTTCAGTCACCTATTTACTTGTTTATTTTTTTGTTATTTTTATTTGAACCTTTTCATCTCATGAGTGAATTAAAGTTAGTCTGTGTACTAACCCTGTTTCAGCTAGTGAATTAAAGTTAGTCTGTGTACTAACCCTGTTTCAGCTAGTGAATTAAAGTTAGTCTGTGTACTAACCCTGTTTCAGCTGTGTATGTGTCTTTGTCCACCTCTGTGGTGTTTTAATTGGAAATGCCATTTTATGGGGAAATACTTTGACACCAACTAATGCTTAGAAATGGAACTTGTTTTATCATGCATTTGGATTATAATGACAGTGCACTGCCAGAAAGGACCTAGGAAATGGTTTTTCCACAACCATATATCTGTTTTATCTAACAAATTGACACAGCAATTATTGGCAACAATTTTTCATCTTTATTTATCTGTTTAATTATTCTGCTCAGGACAAAAGCTACATTGGTGGGTATATCTGCCAAAGCAGCACAATTCTGTCATGTAGTTCACTGGACAAAAAATGGTAAATCTGTAAATGTTATGGGTATATATATTTTTAATGGATATCACTCATCCAGACGTTGTCACTGGGTTTGGTGATTCTTTTTGTAAAAATCATTTACGTTTGTCGCATGAAACTGATAGAGTCATAGTGATAGTTCTCAAGGAAAGTAACATCAAGGTCCCTTAGAACATGAGATATAAAATGCCCATAAGTATTCTCACAATCATATGATTTTAGCATAATGACTATGATATGTGATTGCATGCTTTGTTTACAACAACAAAAAAAAGAACTTTTGATGTCTCTCTTTTTCCAAATGCCCATGGGCATTTTCACCATTGGTTATGAATGATTTAACCCCTTGACTGCTAAACCTTGGAATCAAATCAGTGTAGCATGAATTTGAAGTACAAGAATTAGTCTTGTTGTACCTTCAAGTGGTGTAATTGATATTGCTGGGGAAAACGCAGAAGATCCATGGGGAAGAAGTCCACATAAAAAAACGGTGACCAACATCATGACCTTTAACCTAAATGTTATCTCAGGCAACGTCCCTTCGCTGATGAGCGTGCATAGTCAAGGGGTTAGAACAGTGATGTGAAATTGCGTGTCATGTTTCAGGAAAAAATATGGGACTTTTGAGTATGCTCCTTTCCGCACCCCGTATGACAAGGGTCATGTGTACATGAGCCACAAGATGATGGCTTCAAAGCATTTCAAGGTGGCTGCCGTTGGGCGATTTGCAGTCAGAGGTAAAGATGGGTGGTGTCTTTTTTTTCCTTCTTTGAAAAAAGTACTTTTTTTCTTAACCCATTGAAAAAAACCTTGTAACATGACTCACATCAGTCAAAAATGTTCTTATGGATACATGAACTAAAACAAAAGTGGCCTAATACATTCAATATTGTACTATCCAATGTCAGAACATTCAGATGGATACATGAACAAAGTAGCAAAAGATATTCAGTATCATTCTGTTTAGTGTAAAGTTGTTTTTTGTTTTTTTTTTATCACATTCTCCATTCACATTCTCACAATCTTTCACACACTTTTGACATTAGTTAAAAAATTTCTCTCCTCTCTGCCTGAAGGGCTTGAGACGTTGAGTAAAAAATAAATAAACAGATAAATAAACAATTTTGCAATAAGCTGTTTTATTTTGGAGCAGATCAATGTGAAATGTATTGGTGAAATCTACACTGTATATGTATTTATTTATTTATTTAATTTTAAGATGTATGATCTTTTTTTGTCACGTTATATATTTATTCGTTTATTTTTGTCATGTTATTTATTTGTTTGTTTGTTTATTTACAATGCATGGTCTATCTTTGTCAAAGAAACTGTTACTGATAGTTATCTTGCAGTTACAGAACTTGATTAGTTACCTTCATAATAACCAAATGAAGATCAGGCTATTTGATTATCTTTGAGAATAGTCCTTTCTTCATTATGTGCCTGCTTAGATAATAATATGTAAGTTTTGGATCATCATGGACACAAAATGAATTTGTTGATATTATAAAGATCACATTTGGTGAAAAGAAAGAAAATAATATGATAATCCGTGGTGGACACAATATTGACTGACTCCCAGTGCTGGAGACAACTGTGCAGTGCCTTCCGTGGTACGTGTGTGGAGGCTTCACTTGCCCAATGGACCAGTTTGTGTGTGGGTGTGTATTGTGGCAAATGTCCTGGGCATGACTTTAATGGATTGTGCAGATGATGTTGTCATGCATATGGTCATGTTGTAGCATGCGGGAAAATAATATTTTTTTTATACGTCTTGTTTAGAGCAAACTGTCTTTATTTTCCACAGAAACAGAAAAGGTGTCAGCAACATCGAAAACAGCTTCTGCAGTGAAAATCAAATACTCTTCGATGGCCAGCAAGAAGTCGACGACCACAACCACTCCTACAAAGCCAAGTCAGGGTCTCCAACAACAGGGGTTCCACCAGCTGTCTCCGCTGCCCAGCTCTCCGGAAACGGCTGAGAAAGCAATCCGGAAAGCCCTCAGTGACTGCGGCAGGACTTCGGCCAGTAAGTCACGATTCATCAACCCCACGGTGTCGGTCACCGACATCATTCAGCAGAAGATGCAGTGGGGGACCGGACCTGTTGAGGAGGAAGCCAGATCTGAGTCTGGGAAGGATATGAGTGATGAAACAAAATTTAGGGTATCGGATCTTCAGAGAGCAGAAAAACTGGTGGTAAAAATAGAGTCATCTCCAGAAAGTGGGGAAGAGGTAGTTGGGAAAGACCAAACTGCACAAGACAAAATGACAGAGGAGAAAAGCAAAGACAGTGTCACGGCAGCGAAAGGGACCAGCAAAGAACAAGGTAGTGACAGTAAGGCAGCAGAAAGTAGAACAGCTGCATTGACATCAACGGAGAAGAAGCAAGAGAAGCAGTCGGAAAAGACTGCGAAAGGAGCTGGGACAGGCACAGCCATTGAACACAAAGTACCAACAGATCAGGAAGAGAAGGGACAGAGTGCAGAGTCCTGTGAGGATCAGACTGATAGAGACAGTGCAGGTCAGCAAGATGAAGGAAGAAGTGAGAGGACGAACAAAGATAAAGCAATCAGTCAGCATACTCAGGATACAAATGGAAAGGACGGGACAACAGAAAATCCAGAAAAGTCTGTCAGTGGAAAGAAATTATCAGAAGAAGAAGTAGAAGCTGGCCATGATCTGGCTAGCAAAAAAGATGCAGAAATCAGGCAAGGAAAAGAAAAAGAAAGTCACACAGCTCAGAAAAATGAAGAAACAGAGGCAGTGGCAGCTGCGGATTCTGTTGCAGAAAATAAGGAAACATCTGACACAGTTCCCTCAAAGAATGTGAAACCTGCAACAAGTGTGGAAAGATCCGCAAACACAAAAGAAACTGAAAACAACACAGTACATACACAGTGCAGCGAATCGGCTGAATGTTCTGCAGTCAAAGAAACTGCGTCCTCCTCAGTACCAGAAACAGCAAAGACTTCACCAGACGCCAGTGCTGAACAGTCCACAGCCACCCCTCCTCCTGCCTCTCCTTCCTCAAACAACAGCTCAGAGCTCCCCACCCAAAACCTGTCTCCTCAAAGTGCCGTAGAGTACAAGGCTGCTCTCTTGAAGACCATAGAAGCCTGCAAAGGCAAGCTGGGCATCACGAATGTGGAAGAAGTGCAGGACCCCATGGAGGTGAGCGATGACGAAGAGAGTCACCACAGCCAGGATGATGGAGCGAGGGACGGAGACACAGAGACGGCGCTGGAGTCCCAGGTCAGCTCGGACAGTCAGGACTCCAGGATCAGCCTGGACATGGAAGTGGACAGCGGGTCCTGCTCAACAAGTAAATCGGGTGAGAAATCAGATTTTGAAGCTTTTTCAGAAAAGACGGCAGAATCTAACACAGAAAGCGTTGACATGTTGGATGCAGCTGACACAGAAAAATGTGAATCTGAATTTAGGTCAGGGAAGAGCTTACAGTCAGATAGTGACAGTGTTTCAGGGACATCAAAGTTACTGAACAACAGTTCAGCAGAAACTGTGGTTGATGAAAATAGTGATGCTGATGTCAGGTTGGTGTCAAAAGATGTCACAAGTCATCCCACATATACATCAGACACAGGCATGAGCAAAGGAAGCAAGCCAGCAGCAGCTTCTGAAGTGCATGTTGTACAGGACAAAAGCACCTGTCCCAACAGCAGAGCAGCAAATTCATTTCGGGACAGTTCAGAGGTTTGCAGTGTGGAAACAACACAGTCACCATCACCCTCACAAAGTAGGTCTGGAGAACACTTGGACACAGCTTCTTCTGTGTCAGAAAAAGTAGATGAAAACAGGACTACATTCATATCACAGTCAGAAAAGCCGAAGAAGGTAGGGTCATCAGAACAACCCAAGACAGTATCAGAATCCTCAGCACGAAATATTTCAGTATTGAGGCAGAAGGCTTCAAGTAAAGTTGTTTGTGCCCCACTGAATGTGACAAACGCCTGTCGTGATAAAGATGCCACATCAGTGTCAAGTGTTGTGTCATCGAAGCCTCTGTCCAAATCATCCAATCGGGAATCCAGGACATCGACAGACACCTCAGCAGCTGGTTCCACAGTCAACCCCATTACCATCATGGATGACGATGAGCCCACTTTGCTGATGGAAGTGGAGACAGAAGCGGAAAAAGATGATCCACTAGTCATTAATGTGGATGAAGACGACCATGATAAAAGTGAAAATGAGTGCATACCATCACAGAAATCAAACCGTTGTGGGTTTGTTAAGGAACTGGCTCCTTCAGAAGCGATGCTAAAAAGCATGTCCAAAGAAAAGAGCAGTGTGTTATCAAAGAAAGTCCAAGAACAGCCAAGAAAAAAGGTGAAGGTAACTTCATCTGGTTCTCGCTCCTCGGTGGTTTCCTCCTCGACCTCATCGCAATCGCTTACCAGCGAGCCCTGTGAAATGATGATCTGTGATGTGAGGAGCTTGTCAGGAACATTCCATGAGTGGAAAGAGGACAGCAGCAAACAGCCAGCCTCTCTGCCAAAACAGCCACAGCTACTTCCACATCAACAGTCGCTGCTGCCCCCAAAGCAGTCTCGACAACAGTCTCTGCAGCAGCAGCATGTGCAGCCACAGCCGCCATCACAGCTCCCACCGCAGCCTTTGCCACAGGCGCAGCAGCAGCAGCAGCAGTTTGTGCAGCAAAAAGCGCAGCATTCACTGCAGCATTTGCTGCAGCAGACAGCCCAACAGCAACCACAGCCAGAGCAGCAGTCGGTCGTTGCTCCAGTGGAGTTGCCACAGTCTCAACCATTCCAGCACTTCAGAATGTGAGTCCTATTTCTGGTTGTCTTTCCTTGATGTCTTCTTGCTTCCCGTCTCTGTGTCTGCCCCCTTTCCCCATCGGTCATTGAGTTCCCTTCATGTGTTGTGTTATTTCTGCCCCCTTTCCCCATCGGTCATTGAGTTCCCTTCATGTGTTGTGTTATTTCTGCCCCCTTTCCCCATCGGTCATTGAGTTCCCTCCATGTGTTGTGTTATTTCTGCCCCCTTTCCCCATCGGTCATTGAGTTCCCTTCATGTGTTGTGTTATTTCTGCCCCCTTTCCCCATCGGTCATTGAGTTCCCTTCATGTGTTGTGTTATTTCTGCCTCCTTCCCCCATTGGTCAGGTCATTGAGTTCCCTTCATGTGTTGTGTTATTTCTGCCCCCTTCCCCCCATCAGGTCATTGAGTTCCCTTCATGTGTTGTGTTATTTCTGCCCCCTTTCCCCATTGGTCAGGTCATTGAGTTCCCTTCATGTGTTGTGTTATTTCTGCCTCCTTCCCCCATTGGTCAGGTCATTGAGTTCCCTTCATGTGTTGTGTTATTTCTGCCCCCTTCCCCCCATCAGGTCATTGAGTTCCCTTCATGTGTTGTGTTATTTCTGCCCCCTTTCCCCCATCAGGTCATTGAGTTCCCTTCATGTGTTGTGTTATTTCTGCCCCCTTCCCCCATCAGGTCATTGAGTTCCCTTCATGTGTTGTGTTATTTCTGCTCCCTTCCCCCATTGGTCAGGTCATTGAGTTCCCTTCATGTGTTGTGTTATTTCTGCTCCCTTCCCCCCATCAGGTCATCGAGTTCCCTTCATGTGTTGTGTTATTTCTGCCCCCTTACCCCATTGGTCAGGTCATTGAGTTCCCTTCATGTGTTGTGTTATTTCTGCTCCCTTCCCCCATTGGTCAGGTCATTGAGTTCCCTTCATGTGTTGTGTTATTTCTGCCCCCTTCCCCCATCAGGTCATTGAGTTCCCTTCATGTGTTGTGTTATTTCTGCTCCCTTCCCCCATTGGTCAGGTCATCGAGTTCCCTTCATGTGTTGTGTTGTTTCTGCTCCCTTCCCCCATCAGGTCATTGAGTTCCCTTCATGTGTTGTGTTATTTCTGCTCCCTTCCCCCATTGGTCAGGTCATCGTGTTCCCTTCATGTGTTGTGTTATTTCTGCCCCCTTCCCCCCATCAGGTCATTGAGTTCCCTTCATGTGTTGTGTTATTTCTGCCCCCTTCCCCCATTGGTCAGGTCATCGAGTTCCCTTCATGTGTTGTGTTATTTCTGCCCCCTTCCCCCATCAGGTCATTGAGTTCCCTTCATGTGTTGTGTTATTTCTGCTCCCTTCCCCCATTGGTCAGGTCATCGAGTTCCCTTCGTGTGTTGTGTTATTTCTGCTCCCTTCCCCCATCAGGTCATTGAGTTCCCTTCATGTGTTGTGTTATTTCTGCTCCCTTCCCCCATTGGTCAGGTCATCGTGTTCCCTTCATGTGTTGTGTTATTTCTGCCCCCTTCCCCCCATCAGGTCATTGAGTTCCCTTCATGTGTTGTGTTATTTCTGCCCCCTTCCCCCATTGGTCAGGTCATCGAGTTCCCTTCATGTGTTGTGTTATTTCTGCCCCCTTCCCCCCATCAGGTCATTGAGTTCCCTTCATGTGTTGTGTTATTTCTGCTCCCTTCCCCCATTGGTCAGGTCATCGAGTTCCCTTCATGTGTTGTGTTATTTCTGCCCCCTTCCCCCCATCAGGTCATTGAGTTCCTTCATGTGTTGTGTTATTTCTGCCCCCTTCCCCCCATCAGGTCATCGAGTTCCCTTCATGTGTTGTGTTATTTCTGCCTCCTTCCCCCATTGGTCAGGTCATTGAGTTCCCTTCATGTGTTGTGTTATTTCTGCTCCCTTCCCCCATCAGTTCATTGAGTTCCCTCCATGTGTTGTGTTATTTCTGCCCCCTTTCCCCCATCAGGTCATTGAGTTCCCTTCATGTGTTGTGTTATTTCTGCCTCCTTCCCCCATTGGTCAGGTCATTGAGTTCCCATCATGTGTTGTGTTATTTCTGCCCCCTTCCCCCCATCAGGTCATTGAGTTCCCTTCATGTGTTGTGTTATTTCTGCCTCCTTCCCCCATTGGTCAGGTCATCGAGTTCCCTTCATGTGTTGTGTTATTTCTGCTCCCTTCCCCCATCAGGTCATTGAGTTCCCTTCATGTGTTGTGTTATTTCTGCTCCCTTCCCCCATTGGTCAGGTCATCAAGTTCCCTTCATGTGTTGTGTTATTTCTGCCCCCTTCCCCCCATCAGGTCATTGAGTTCCCTTCATGTGTTGTGTTATTTCTGCTCCCTTCCCCCATTGGTCAGGTCATCGAGTTCCCTTCATGTGTTGTGTTATTTCTGCCCCCTTGCCCCCATCAGGTCATTGAGTTCCTTCATGTGTTGTGTTATTTCTGCCCCCTTCCCCCCATCAGGTCATCGAGTTCCCTTCATGTGTTGTGTTATTTCTGCCTCCTTCCCCCATTGGTCAGGTCATTGAGTTCCCTTCATGTGTTGTGTTATTTCTGCCCCCTTCCCCCCATCAGGTCATTGAGTTCCCTTCATGTGTTGTGTTATTTCTGCTCCCTTCCCCCATTGGTCAGGTCATTGAGTTCCCTTCATGTGTTGTGTTATTTCTGCCCCCTTCCCCCCATCAGGTCATTGAGTTCCCATCATGTGTTGTGTTATTTCTGCCCCCTTTCCCCCATCAGGTCATTGAGTTCCCTTCATGTGTTATGTTATTTCTGCCCCCTTCCCCCATTGGTCAGGTCATTGAGTTCCCATCATGTGTTGTGTTATTTCTGCCCCCTTCCCCCCATCAGGTCATTGAGTTCCCTTCATGTGTTATTTCTGCCCCCTTCCCCCCATCAGGTCATTGAGTTCCCTTCATGTGTTGTGTTATTTCTGCCCCCTTCCCCCATTGGTCAGGTCATCGAGTTCCCTTCATGTGTTGTGTTATTTCTGCCCCCTTCCCCCCATCAGGTCATTGAGTTCCCTTCATGTGTTGTGTTATTTCTGCCTCCTTCCCCCATTGGTCAGGTCATCGAGTTCCCTTCATGTGTTGTGTTATTTCTGCTCCCTTCCCCCATCAGGTCATTGAGTTCCCTTCATGTGTTGTGTTATTTCTGCTCCCTTCCCCCATTGGTCAGGTCATCGAGTTCCCTTCATGTGTTGTGTTATTTCTGCCCCCTTCCCCCATTGGTCAGGTCATCAAGTTCCCTTCATGTGTTGTGGTAATCATGCCCCTTCCTCCCATCCCCCATCCCATCTTTCAAGTCACCTCGTTCCCTTCATGGATTGTCAGTGTCAGTGTAGAACTTTGATGGAAAGCACACTTTCTCATAAAGATTCTCATGTAAATGCCTGGCTCATGTTTGTCATGAATGTCAGGATTCTCACATAAATGTCAGGTTCTTTGATGTCAGTATTCTCACATAAGGGTCACGCTCTTGATTGTAAAGATTCTCGTTAGTGTTAGGCTCTTGAATGTACAACTGCATAAAGCCTCAAGTCATTGTTTTATGTAAGATTATCCTCTCTATTTTGAAATAATCAAAACTTTCTTCATTTAAAAAAATCTTAGAATGCTCAGATTAGTGAAAATTTGTCTCTGGGATTGAAAGAGTTCATTTTTATTGTAGCTAATATTTCTTATGATGGTCATTCCTTCTTGTTCCAATAATTGAGATGGAAGATTATGGGTCTGTGCAGATATTACTGTGAAAATGGTGCGTACCTTATAAATGTTGGCCCTTCTTCTCATATAACGTCTTGGACTGACAGGCAAGGCACAGAGTTTTGTTCAGTTTTCTGATTTTTGTTGCTGTTGTTTGTTCATATCTGACAGAGGAATAGCATGAATCTTATTCAAAGAAATCTTTTTACAGATGAAACATCCACACATTAAATGATTAATCTGTGATATGCCATGAATCGAGCGTCAGAATAGGGAAGGAAAAAAAAAAGGTCATGGTACCCTAGCATCAAAAACATGGATGCTTGCAATTTATGTCATTAGTGGTCATTTATGAAAACAGTTTCACCTGGTATAGTTAATTTTGGGAGCGGTCTTGGTGCCAGAATCTTTACATCAGCTGTTTTCAGTGGTATCACCAACCAGTCAGTATTAAACTTTAAAATGATTAAAGTTAATAGTTTTCCAGCTGTTAAAACAGTTCCGACAGTAGACAGCAGGCATATTTGTTCGAGTTCCAAGTTTTAGTTGTTACTGTATTATTTTTTTTTTCTTACTTTGTTTTTTCCCCTTTCTTTTCCATCTACTCTGAATTGTTATAATTAATTCATATACATAATAAAACGGTGGTCGACATAAGAAAGTCCGGGAACATGCCAAAAAAAAAAGAAAAAAAAAAGAAAAGTTTTAGTTGTTACAGTTTGGTTTTGTCTCCTTCCTGTTCTTTTTGTAGTTGTCCTTGTTTTGTTTATTTGCTTTACCAAATCCATCGAATCCTAGTTGGTTGCATCTTGATATTTTATAATTTGTTGATAGGTCTTTGCCTTTTCATTCTTGATCATAAAGCCTGTATGCTTACTGACAACATGGAATACATTCCTGAACCATGAAGCCTGTGTGCATGCTGATAACATGAAATAGATTCCTGAATCATAAACTATAAAGCCAGTGCGCACACTGATAACATGAAATAGATTCCTGAATCATAAAGCCAGTTTGCCTATTGATAACATGAAATAGATTTCTCTGGATCATAAAGCCTTTTATGCTTACTCATTTACTGACATCATGAAATAGGTACCTCCCCCAACCCACCCACCCCTCCACTTTCCCCCCAACCCCCAGTGAATTTTTTATTTTTTTTTTTTTTTAGCAAAATGTTCAGTGCACAAAGCTTTGTGCTCAGGCCTCCCACATACCCCGCCCCCCACTGCCCCCTACCCTCCCCCCCACAGCGCCGCCGCGCCCCCCCCACCCCCCGCCCCCCGGTGACTTAATGCAAATGTTCAGTGCACAAGCTTTGTACTCAGGCCTCTCCCCCTCCCCCCAACTGTCCCAATCTCCCCCTGCTTACCCCCTCTCCCCCTTCCCTCCCAGTGACGTTATGCAGAATGTTCAGTGCACAAAGCGTTAAATTCCTCTGGCCACCCACACCCTCTCAACTCACCCGCCCACTCCACCTACCCTGCACACACCACCCCCTCCCACCATGGACTAACAGAATGTTCAGTGCACAAAGTGTTAAATTTCCTCTGGCCACCCCCCCCCCCCCCCCTTCAACCCCTCCCCCCCATACCCCCCCACAGGCCCCCTCCACCTACCGTGCACACACCACCCCTTCCCACCAGGGACTTACAGAATGTTCAGTGCACAAAGTGTTACAGAATGTTCAGTGCACAAAGTGTTAAAATTCCTCAGGCCTCCCACACCCCCAGTGGAGCAGTCACAACAAAGAAACTCGGCCAGCCCTTCCACCTCCAGCAAATCGGCAGCCCCTGCACCACGGCCAGGCTCTGTCGACAGCAGCAACGACGGTTCCAGCACCAGCACAGACAGAGCTGCAGCAGCAGAGGAGCACAGCGGTTCAGAGCCGAGTGAGCTGCCAACCCTGTCCCCTGCTGCCGTCAGTCTGGTCAACAAGTACAGCCAGAAGGTTAGTCATGGGGTGAAGGTGGTCCCGTAGCCTTTTGCAACCACCAGGGCAATGAATTCATACAGCGTCTGCTGTGCTGTGGCTGGGAGCTCGGCAAAGGAAGGAAGGTGGGGCTCAGTCCTTTTTATCCGCTGCTTTAACCTCACCTCAAATCGGCTAGTCGGTCGGAAGGTCAGTGTTGTCAAGTCGTTTGTTCGCTTTTTGTTGTTGTTTTTTTTTAAATAAATTTTTGTTTTTATTAAACAGTTTTTTGTTTTTTTTATGTTATTACAAAGAAACATTGACAGACTATCATTTCATTTGCTTATGACATGAGGAATTTTTCATAAAGGAGATAACAAAAAGAACACACACACACACACACACACACACACACACACACACACACACACATGCACACAAGGAAAATTATGATTTAAAAAAGCCAAAGAAAACAAGCAACACCCCCCCTCCACCCAACCCCCCCAAAAAATGGCAACAAAAGTATCTTGGACAAATACAAAGAAACATACATGTACACAAGAATGAAAGACAGTTAATTAGTGTACAGGCATATGTTGATTGAACTAACTCGTAAACAGAAAAGAAACCCAGGCAAGATATACAGGTAGGCAGAAAAGGCACCTTTCCAAATGAAAAAAAAAATCTTCTGTTGAAAGGAGAAGTATGTGCATAATTAGGAATAAAAAAAAAGAGAAAACCAAGAAACAGTACTGAATGCAATTGAGTAATTAATACAAATAATGGACTGAGGATATGAATGTACACACGTGTATATAAACAATGTGTCTAAAAAGGTGGGGTGTGTGTCAGTGTGTTTCAAGATAAAACCTTTTTCCTGATCAGTATTGATGTGCTTTTACTGTCAGTGCTTGTCTCTAGAATTCTCTACAGAAGAAATATTATTCAGTATCATGGAAAACTTATGACAATATGGTTACTATGATACTGCAGGTTGACATCTGTTTTTCTGTTATTGTTTTTTGTTTGTTTGTTTTTTGTCTGAAAAAGATCAAGAAAAACTTTACACACTTTGATTTTTTTTTTTTAAACCTGTATGTAGTGATTTGTGATAACTGTGATTATAGTTAACTGTTGGTTTCAGTTACTAGGTTATTTGTGTGTTGACAGGATGTGGGCAGTGTGTTGACATATTTGTGGGTAATATGCAGCTGTTGTGTTCTTAGATTGTGGGCAATTTGTGGAAAGTTTGTGAGCAATATATTGACAGATTGTGGGCAATACGTTGATGGTTTTTGAGATTGTGAGCAGTATTGTGGTCAGTTTGTTGACAGATTGTGAGATTGTTGGCAACATATTGACAGATTGTGGGCAGTTTACAGCTTTTGTGTTCACAGATTATGGGCAATATGTGGGTAATATGTTGACAGATTGTGGACAATAATGTTGACAGATTGCAGGCAGTATTTTGATAGGTTATGGGCAATATGCAGCTGTTGTGTTGACAGATTGTGGGAAATGTGTGGGCAACATGTTGACAAATTGGACAGTATGTTGACAGATTGTGGGCAACATGTGGACAGATTGTGGGCAACATGTGGACAGATTGTGGGAAATAATTATGTGGACAATGTGTTGACAGATTGTGGGCAACATGTGGACAGATTGTGGGCAATAATTATGTGGACAATGTGTTGACAGATTGTGGGCAACATGTGGACAGATTGTGGGAAATAATTATGTGGACAATGTGTGGACAGATTGGACAGATTGTGGGAAATAATTATGTGGACAATGTGTGGACAGATTGTGGGCAACATGTTGACAGATTGTGAGAAATAATTATGTGGACAATGTGTGGACAGATTGTGGGCAACAAGTTGACAGATTGTGGGCAATAATTATGTGGACAATGTGTTGACAGATTGTGGGCAACATGCAGCTGCAGCTGGCAGAAATGTCCAAAGAACTGCTGGCTTCTGTCGTCAGTGAGGTAAATATTTGTTTCATTTGCAGGCAGATAACGCTGCATTTCATGTCATTGACATAGAACTGTGTCCCTAGTCATTCACATGCAGGCACATGGGGGCATGAACATCCACACGTATCATTGTTACATGCACTTGCATGCGTAAACATGTTTGAAGCATTCACAGATTCAGTTACTCCAGACAAATACACATCCACAAAGATACTCTCGGGGATAAAGAATGAACAGTTGTGTATTGTAGTCTCTTTTTTTTTAAATTAAATGTGCATCACTCTTCTTCCTCTTGAAACAAGCTGATTTGAATAAAGTATGTGTGTATGGACAGAGTGTTGCGATGACCATGGAATATAATACATGTTGCAATGTGTGGATGGACAGAGGATGGCAGTGATGGAGGAATATAATACATGTTGCAATGTGTGGATGGACAGATGGTTGCGATGGTGGAGGAATATAATACATGTTGCAATGTGTGGATGGACAGAGGATGGCAGTGATGGAGGAATATAATACATGTTGCAATGTGTGGATGGACAGAGGATGGCAGTGATGGAGGAATATAATACATGTTGAAATGTGTGGATGGATAGAGGGTGGCAGTGGTGGAGGAATATAATACATGTTGCAATGTGTGGATGGACAGAGGGTGGCAATGATGGAGGAATATAACACGTTATAATGTATGGATGGACAGAGGATGGCAGTGATGGAGGAATATGGATGGACAGAGGATGGCAGTGATGGAGGAATATAATACGTGTTGAAATGTGTGGATGGTGGATTGACAGATGGTTGCGGTGGTGGTGGAATATAATATGTGTTGCAATGTGTGGATGGACAGAGGGTGGCAGTGATGGAGGAATATAATACATGTTATAATGTGTGGATGGACAGAGGGTGGCAGTGATGGAGGAATATAATACATGTTATAATGTGTGGATGGACAGAGGGTGGCAGTGGTGGAGGAGAGGGCGAGGGAGGAGAGGGAACAGCTGGAGTGGACTCACGAGATGAAGATGGCCGAAGTGCAGCACAGCCACAGTAAGAGAGTTGTCTACCTTTGTTAATGTTGTTGACATTTGTTTGCCTTTGTTTGTTGTTCTTGCTGTTGACAGTTGTCTGCCTTTGTTGTTGGCAGTTGTCTACCTTTGTCATTGTTGTTATTGTTGATAGTGGTATACCTTTGCTGTCTATTGCTGCTATTGTCAGCAGCTGTCTACCTTTGCTGCTGATGGTTGACTGCCTTTGTTGTTGACAGTTGACTGTCTTTGTTGTTGACAGTTGTCTGCCTTTGTTGTTGTTGACAGTTGTCTGCCTTTGTTGTTGACAGTTGTCTGTCTTTGTTGTTGTTGACAGTTGTCTACCTTTGTTGTTGTTGACAGTTGTCTACCTTTGTTGTTGACAGTTGTCTGTTGTTTTTATTGTTGACAGTTGTCTAACTTTGTTGTTTACAGTTGATTGCCTTTGTTGTTCACAGTTGTCTGCCTTTGTTGTTGTTGTTGACAGTTGTCTGCCCTGGTTGTTGACAGTTGTATTCATTTGTTATTGTTGTTGACAGTTGTCTATCTTTGTTGTTCGGATCAAGGCTATTATTTTACGCTGCTGGTCAGGCATCTGCTTGGCAGATGTGGTGTAGCGTATATGGTTTTGTCCGAACGCAGTGACGCCTCCTTGAGCTACTGAAACTGTTGTTGACAGTTGTCTATCTTTGTTGTTGACAGTTGTCTATCTTTGTTGTTGACAGTTGTCTGCCTTTGTTGTTGCTGTTGTTGACAGTTGTCTGCCTTTGTTGTTGCTGTTGTTGACAGTTGTCTATCTTTGTTGTTGACAGTTGTCTGTCTTTGTTGTTGAAAGTTGTCTGCCTTTGTTGTTGTTATTGTTGACAGTTGTGTACATTTTGTTCTTGGTGACAGTTGTCTACCTTCCTTGTTATTATTGACTTGCTTACCTTTTTTGCTGTTGATAGTTGTCTGCCTTTGTAAAAATTGACCGTTGTCTACCCCTTTTTTTTATTATTGACAGTTGTCTATCTTCATTGTTGTTATTGTTGCCCGTTGTCTGTCTTTGTGGTTGTTATTATTGACAGTTGTCTGCCTTTATTGTTGTTGTTTACAGTTTCCTCCTTTGTTTTTTATTGTTGTTCCGCAGAAGTTCAGTGTCATGTTATTTAGCTGTTTTACATTTATTCGCTTATTTATCACCATTGTTGTCTTATTTATTTATTTATTTATGTTTTATTATTATCATTTTATTAGTATTACTAATATTATTACTACTACCTTTTTCTATATTATAATTATTATTTATTTATTTATTTATTTATTTATTTATGCAAGCTTATCTATTATTTATTCCCCCGTTTTTTTTTGTTTTTTTTTTGTTTTTTTGGGTTTTTTTTTCAAGGCCTGACTAAGCGCGTTGGGTTACGCTGCTGGTCAGGCATCTGCTTGGCTTGGCAGATGTGGTGTAGCGTATATGGTTTTGTCCGAACGCAGTGACGCCTCCTTGAGCTACTGAAACTGAAACTTAGCTGTTTTTGATTTCTTTATTTATTTATTTTGTTCTGTATGCTGCAACTTGTAAGTGTTTTCCTGTGTTTATTGTGGAAGAGCAGACAGGGTGGTAATGATAAAGATAATGATAATAATGGGTATTTATAATGTGCTGTATTAGTATAGGAATGTATAGGAATGTGCTCCTTAGTATAGGAACCCAGAGCGCTAACAATCAATGTCAATATCAATATCTCTTTAGTACTGGGGTCCAGATCACCATAATAAAAGACTTATAACAAAGACATAGAAATCGTCAGTGACATAAAGTTCACAGACACAGAAACACATGCGCACCACAGTGCAGCACCATCCTTTTTTTTTTTCCCCACGTGTTTTACTATCAGAGTGAATTTTTCAAGAGAATTGTGCCAAGGACAACCCTTTTGTTGCTGATGGTTCTTTCACAAATGCAAAGTACTTGTTGCACATAGTTTATCTTCTCATGGAATGATCAGCACCTTGACCACCAGTCAAGGTTTTTCGGAGGGGGAGTAAAAATCTGGGTCCATGGATGGGACTGGAACCCATAGACAGTCTCCTCCTAGTCGGGTGCATTACGACTAGGCCACCACCTGACGTTTGCTAATGTAAGTCTGAGCTAATTCCGTAGGGTATCAAACACTCTGTGTTCTGTCAAAGTGTTGTGTCGAAGTGTTTGGTGTCAGCAGATTCATGGGGGACTCTTGTTGGAGGGACATGGTGGCGGTCTCAGCTGTTGGGAAGATGCTCACTCAGTCTGGCTCTGTGACTAAGGGATGTTTGTTCTAAGTAGGGGCCTCAGAGTAGTAGGTAGTGTCCTAAGTTCATTAAATCAGAACAGGCAGAACACCACCAAAGTGTCGCAGCAGCAGTGCAGGGTCTCTATTGGTGTGTGGCCTTCTGACGACCTAAGATTTGTAATTCCCTGTGGAGTGCCGACACTGGAACAAAAACAGATGAATTCAGTTGGGATGTGTATGGGGGATTCTGGATGAGTGGCGTGGGAGTAATGACACTGAAATGACGCAGTGGAGTGATGGCCTAGAGGTAATACGTCCACCTAGGAAATGAGAGAATCTGCACACACTGGTTCAAATGCCGACACAGTTGCCAGGATTTTCTCCCCATCCGCTAGACCTTGTGTGGTGGTCTGGACGCTAGTCATTCAGGTGAGATGATCAACTGAGGTTCCGTGTGCAGTTTGCACTTAGCGCATGTAAAAGAACCCATGGCAACAAAAGGGTTGTCCCTGGCAAAATCCTGTAGACAAATCCACTTTGATGGGAAAACAAATAAAAAAAAAACCATGCAGGCAGGAAAAAATACAAACAAATGGGTGGCGCTCTCAGTGTAGAGACGCGCTCTCATGGGGAGAGCAGCCTAAATTTCACAATACAATACAATACAGATGATGGGAAAGGACAAAAATGTGTGTGCAGAGATAACAGTGGCGGAGATGAAGGCATGCTGGGAGGCGGAGATGTCCAAGGCTCTGCAGGACCTAAGGAACAAACTGGCCAAGGAGAAGCAAGAGGCTGTCATGGAAACGAAGAAAAAGCAGTGGGTCAGTGCTTGGCTCTGTTCGTGTGTGTGTGAGAGAGAGAGAGAGAGACCCTCCGTGTCTCTGTTGTTTTTTCTCATCAAATGTTTAGCTCTCATTGTGTGGATGTGTGTGTGTGGTGGTGGTTTCATCTGCCGTTACGAATTATTTTTTTGCCGTTATATTTGCATTGCATGTTTAATGTAGCATACTTAACAATGACCCACAGTAAATCCCCTACCATCCTCCCTGCTTCTGTTCTCTGTGCACTGCTGCTGGTCACATTGACAGGCACTGCATACACATGCAGAAGGGAGGTAACATGCTAAGGGAGGCTACTAGCCACAGCTACTTTTGGTTTCTCCTTTTGAGGGGAGTGGGAGTTTGCACAGGACAGGAATCGGACCTCTGCTGGTGTCTTCACCAGTGGGGCAAGGTCAGTGTGTTAGACAGAATGTAATCTTAGGGAATTCATTTCCTCTATGTTGCTGTGTATTGAACATAATTTTACAATTTTCAGGGAACATTTTCCCTCCATGTTACTATGTATTGAACTTGATTTTAGGGAATAATTTTACTCTATGTTGCTGTGTATTGATTGTCATTTTAGGGAACAATTTTCCTCTGTCGCTGTGTTTTGAACGTAATTTTAGGGAACAATTTTCCTCTGTGTCGCTGTGTTTTGAACGTAATTTTAGGGAACAAATTTCCTCTGTGTCGCTGTGTTTTGAACGTAATTTTAGGGAACAGTTTTCCTCTGTGTTATTGTGTACATTATTTTTGGGGAGAGATTTCCTCTTTGTCGCTGTGTATTGAATAATATTTCAGGGGACAGATTTTCTTTATTTTATATTTTTATTTATTTATTTTATTTATTTATTTTTTGCTGCCCATCATCTGCACCGTTTCAGTGGCATTACTCCCACGCCACTCATTTTAGATTTCCCCATACACGGTCACACCTGGGTTCGTCTGTCACAGTTCCAGCGTCGGCAGTCTGCAGGGAACCATCGATGTTAGGTCGCCAGGAGGCCACACACCAGAGGAGACACTGCACTGCTGCTGAGTCACTTTGGTAGTGTTCAGTGGTGCCTGTTCTGATTCAACATACTTAGGACACCTAACTAACGACAATAATGGCTTAGTTGCGGAGCCAGACTGAGTGAGCGTCCCTCCCAGAGTGGAGACCGCCACCACGTCCCTCAAACGACAGCCTCCCCATGAATCTGCCGACACTGACAGTGTCATTGACAGGACTCACCCGAAGCACAGAAGTGGAGTGGTATCAAAACTGAGGTCACCGTGAAAGGCCAGACTTTGAGACTGTTTTGTTTATATTGGTGATGATGGAGGAGGAGGAGGATGACAATGATGATGTTGCTGTGGAGGTCCATTTTGGTTTGGGACTGCGTGGCAAGGCTGTGTACTCTACGCTTCCTGTCATAATGATATCACGGCATTAACCAGGCCCGAGAGATACAGACACTTGCAGTGTGGTCAAGTAATTAGAGCAACACACCCAAAGATGCATTTGTGAAGTGGATGACACTTGACTGTGTGGTCCCAGTCTCCCCACTTAAGCCCACAGCACACTCGACCGGATTTTCTCTATGTTGCCATGTGTTTTTCAGTGTGCCAGCTGCTGGAAGGAGGCTCTGTACTACTGCTGCTGGAACACCAGCTACTGCAGCTACACCTGTCAGCAGGCCCACTGGTCCCTGCACCAGCAGCACTGCAGACAGGTGCTGGACGCTCCTCCCCCTGACCCCTCCCCCACCCCCACCGCCGTCGTTGCTGCTGCTGCTGCCACGCCTGTCGTGGCCATCAAGACAGTGGGCAGCGACAAGGGTGTGGTGGTGAACTGTGCTGGTGACAAGACCGAGAGGATTCAGGTGTGAACAGATGTGTGTGTTCTGTGTGGTGTGTGGTGTGGTGTAATGTGTGTGTTGCGTTGCATGTTTGTTTTGTTTTATGGCGATTGATTTCTCTGCATGAAGTTCGGGCTGCCCTCTCTGCCTGGGGAGATTGCCTTACCACAGTGCAGTGCTTTCCTTTTTCTTTCTTTTTTTTGTCTACAGTTGTATTTAGTCATTCGGATGAGATGATAAACCGAGATCCTGTGAGCAGCATGCACATAGCACACATAAAAGAGGAGAGGAGTCAAGCAAACACTGTGGGCAGTAACCCAACGAAAATGTTCAAATAAAGGACTGCCTCATGACGTAGATGTTGTTTCTAGCTATGACTAGAATCTGAAAGATTCCCCATCCTCAAGCTACCAGTATTTTTGTCAATGAACTGAATGCAAACCAGGGAAAAGTCGGAATATTTCTGAGTTATCTCGTCATTGTGGCAGCGAAGCGTACATGCTTGCGCTGACGAGTTATCTCGTCATATAGGCAGCCTGGGGGTTAAGCGAAAGCGTGGATGACTTTGTACCCACAGTGATGGGCGCAATAGCCGAGTGGTTAAAGCGTTGGACTGTCAATCTGAGGGTCCCGGGTTCGAATCGCGGTGACAGCACCTGGTGGGTAAAGGGTGGAGATTTTTACGATCTCCCAGGTCAACATATGTGCAGACCTGCTAGTGCCTGAACCCCCTTCGTGTGTATATGCAAGCAGTAGATCAAATACGCACGTTAAAGATCCTGTAATCCATGTCAGCGTTCGGTGGGTTATGGAAACAATAACATATCCAGCATGCACACCCCCGAAAACGGAGTATGGCTGCCTACATGGCGGGGTAAAAACGGTCATACACGTAAAAGCCCACTTGTGTGCATATGAGTGAACGTGGGAGTTGCAGCCCACGAACGAAGAAGTACCCACAGTGTATGGTGAAGGTTAACCTTTGACTTTGATCTGCAGGTACAGAAGTTCAACGTGCAGACTCCCCACACTGGAGGGGTGAACACTGGACAAGGGGTGAGTTATATTAGGGCTTTATTAACTGTTACAGGTTATGTCTGGTAGTACTTATTAACTGTTGCAAGTTGTATCTGGTACTACTTAACTGTTGCAAGTTGTATCTGGTACTACTTAACTGTTGCAAGTTGTATCTGGTACTACTTAACTGTTGCAAGTTGTATCTGGTACTACTTAACTGTTGCAAGTTATATCTGGTACTACTTATCATTTCAAGTTATATCTGGTACTACTTATTAGTTGTTTCAAGTTATATCTGGTGGTAAATAGTCAACAAGAACAGTTACTTTTGTTCTTTAAAGGTCATTGTAGCCAGGTTCCAAAACCTAGCTGTGGAATCACCTATAATCAAGTCATCACATATGATTTTTCTGTATATTTCATTGCAGACAGCTTCCAAAATCAAAATGTGTGATTAGTTTTGTGTATATCAGAAGGATGTGTTGAAAAACAGACTTCCATGCACTGTCCAGTTCCATTCTGCCAAGGTAATTCAGTGTTTTGTTATTGTTGAAAAGTACGAATTACCCTGTGTCTATTACCGGTCACTTCATCTTTAACTGGTTTCTGGAGTGGTTAACCTGTTCCCTGCCTGTGTCAGCTGATGTCCTACACAAAGTACTTCCCCAGGGCCTTTAAGACATCCACTGACATCCTGCAACTATTCTGATTTCACAGTGTTGAAACGTGTTACACATGTGTCCTGGCAACAATTCAGGAGTTCCTTCACGGCCCTGATTGGGGTGGATCACATGGATCTGGTGGTAATTGGGAGGTTTTGGTTTGGGGTGGATCGGGTGATGGTTGGGAGTTTTGGTTAGGGGTGGATCGCATGGATCGGGTGATGGTTGGGAGTTTTGGTTTGGGGTGTGACGGGCGCAATAGCCGAGTGGTTAAAGCGTTGGACTGTCAATCTGAGGGTCCCAGGTTCGAATCGCGGTGACAGCACCTGGTGGGTAAAGGGTGGAGATTTTTACGATCTCCCAGGTCAACATATGTGCAGACCTCCTAGTGCCTGAACCCCCTTCGTGTGTATATGCAAGCAGAAGATTAAATATGCACGTTAAAGATCCTGTAATCCATGTCAGCGTTTGGTGGGTTATGGAAACAAGAACATACCCAGCATGCACACCCCCGAAAACGGAGTATGGCTGCCTACAAGGCGGGGTAAAAACGGTCATACACGTAAAAGCCCACTTGTGTGCATACGAGTGAACGCAGAAGAAGAAGAAGAAGGTTCTGGGTGGATCGTATGGATGGGGTGATGATTGGGAGGTTTTGGTTTGGGGTGGATCACATGGATCCAGTGATGATAGGGAGGTTTTGGTTTGGGGTGGATGGTATGGATCAGGTGATGATAGGGAGGTTTTGGTTTGGGGTGGATCGTATGGATCTGGTGATGATTGGGAGGTTTTGGTTTGGGGTGGATTGTATGGATCGGGTGATGGTTGGGAGTTTTGGTTTGGGGTGGATCGCATGGATCCAGTGATGATTGGGAGGTTTTGGTTTGGGGTGGATGGTATGGATCGGGTGATGATTGGGAGTTTTGGTTTGGGGTGGATCGTATGGATCCGGTGATGGTTGGGAGTTTTGGTTTGGGGTGGATCGTATGGATGGGGTGATGATAGGGAGTTTTGGTTTGGGGTGGATCGTATGGATCGGGTGATGATGGGTAGTTTGGTTTGGGGTGGATGACATGGATCCGGTGATGGTTGGGAGTTTTGGTTTGGGGTGGATCGTATGGATCGGGTGATGATGGGTAGTTTGGTTTGGGGTGGATCACATGGATTCAGTGATGATAGGAGGTTTTGGTTTGGGACTTTGTCCAGAGATTGCGGGTGGGTCTTTGCTGCTGTAGACCAGGCTTTTGAGCCCATGCTGTTGTTGTTGTCTCGTTCATCATTTAACAGATGGATTCCCCCGTCTCCTCGACAAAGGCGGCAGTATGTCGCACGTCCTCCATTCCTCCGTAGAGTTTCCGGGCCGCTGGGATTGGGTCGGGCCAGGTTTTCTCTCAGAGCACTTGGTGGAGCGGGCAGGACTGCAGCAGATGTTCTGTTGTCTGGCCGCCTGTTCTGCAGGGGCACTGCTCTGTGTCACTGATGCGGAGTCTCGTGTATAGGTGGTGTTTCAGGCGGTTGTGGCCTGTCCTGAGCCTGAAAATGGTGACCTGCTCTCGATGAGTCAGCAGATAGTATGGGTCTGCTCTGTTGTGGCATGGATGTTGCTGCTTCCACTTGTTCTGCAGCTTGGCCTTAATGATGGTGAGTCCATACTCAAGGTGGGGGCCTGACTGCTCCACTGTAGACGCGCTTAAGTATCTCTTCATGATGGCTAGCCTCTGCCTGGCCTTTAAAGTTTCAGCCAGTGGTGGCCAGGTGAAGGGAACGGTTAGTTTCCATGGTGACAGTTTTGTAGCTTTCTGGATGTGTGGTGGCCAGGTGAAGGGAACGGTTAGTTTCCATGGTGACAGTTTTGTAGCTTTCTGGATGTGTGGTGGCCAGGTGAAGGGAACGGTTAGTTTCCATGGTGACAGTTTTGTAGCTTTCTGGATATGTGGTGGCCAGGTGAAGGGAACGGTTAGTTTCCATGGTGACAGGTTTTGTAGCTTTCTGGATGTGTGGTGGCCAGGTGAAGGGAACGGTTAGTTTCCATGGTGACAGTTTTGTAGCTTTCTGGATATGTGGTGGCCAGGTGAAGGGGACGGTAAGTTTCCATGGTGACAGGTTTTGTTGCTGTCCTCGACAGGCGTCGGCGTCGTCACAAGGCGTGAAGCCCCGGACTGCCGCATCACAGTCCCTGCAGCACGTCCAGTACCTCCAAGGTCTGGCCTCCAGCACATCCACCCCATACCAGGCTGCACCTCAGGTGAGTTTTCAGTTTGTTTCAGTTTCTCAAGGAGGCATTACTGCATTCGGACAAATCCATGTACGCTACACCACATCTGCTAGGCAGATGCCTGACAGCAGCATAACCCAACGCACTTGTCAGACGTTGCAAGTTATATATTTGTGTACCTATCAGAGTGGATTTCTTTTTTTTTTTTTTAACATAGTTTTGCCAGATGACAACACTCTTGTTGCCATGGGTTCTTCTTCAGTGTGCCAAGTGCATACTGCACATGGGACCTCGGTTTATCATCTCATCCAAAAGACTAGATGCTCAGTTTGACTTCCAGTCAAACTTCTCAGAAAGGGCTAGGAGCGAGATTTGAACCCGCACCCTTGCAGACTCTCTGTATAGGCAGCTGAGCGTCTTAACCATTCTGCCACCTCCCTTCTTAATGAGATTCAAAGAAATGTAACCCTGTTGCCCACTTTTGGGGTTTGGAGGATAGAATTAACAGTGCTTTCTCACTGAATCTTTTTTTTTTAAAGTCCAACAGTGTTAAAACATGTTACATGTGTCCTGTCATATTATTGATGACTTGTTACATGTTGAGTCCTGGCATGAATAAATCATGTCATGTTACACTCGTGTCTTGGGAAAAATAACTGATGTCCTGTTAGATTTGTGTCTAGCATATATAGATGACATGTTACACATTTGTCTTGGTATGAATAACTGATGACGTTACACAAGTGTCCTGGCATGAATAACTAATGACATGTTACACGTGTGTCCTGGCATATTATAGATGACATGTTGCACATATGTGTTGGTATAAATAACTGATGACATGTTACATGTGTGTCCTGGCATTATTAACTGATGACATGTTACATGTGTGTTCAGGCATGAGTAACTGATGACATGTTACACGTGTGTCCTGGCATGAATAACTGATGACATGTTACATGTGTGTTCAGGCATGAATAACTGATGACATGTTACACGTGTGTCCTGGCATGAATAACTGATGACATGTTATACGTGTGTCCTGGCATATTATAGATGACATGTTGCACATATGTCTTGGTATGAATAACTGATGGCATGTTACATGTGTCCTGGCATATTATAGATGACATGTTACACATTTGTCTTGGTATGAATAACTGATGACGTTACACAAGTGTCCTGGCATGAATAACTGATGACATGTTACACGTGTGTCCTGGCATATTATAGATGACACGTTGCACATTTGTCTTGGTATGAATAACTGATGACATGTTACATGTGTGTCCTGGCATGAATAACTGATGACATGTTACACGTGTGTCCTGGCATGAATAACTGATGACATGTTACACGTGTGTCCTGGCATATTATAGATGACACGTTGCACATTTGTCTTGGTATGAATAACTGATGACATGTTACATGTGTGTTCAGGTATGAATAACTGATGACATGTTACATGTGTGTCCTGGCATGAATAACTGATGACATGTTACACGTGTGTCCTGGCATATTGTAGATGGCATGTTGCACATGTCTTGGTATAAATAACTGATGACATGTTACACGTCAACGCATGCGTCCTGGCATATTATAGATGACATGTTACACATTTGTCTTGGTGTGAATAACTGATGACATGTTACGCGCGTGTCCTGGCATGAATAACTGATGACATGTTACACATGTGTCCTGGCATGAATAACTGATGACACGTTACACATGTGTCCTGGCATGAATAACTGATGACACGTTACACGTGTGTCCTGACATATTACTGATGATATGTTATGTGTGTGTCATGCCCTGTTGCTGATGACATGTTGCACATATGTCCTAGAATTCTACTGGTAATATGTTACATGTGTGTCCTGGTGTGTTACTGGTGATTTGTTACATTCAAGTCCTGGCTTGTTACTGGTGACGTGTTATATGTGTGTCCAATCAGATGAAGATCGTGTGGGGACAGAGGCCGACGGTGAACACCATGAATCTCATGACAGTTTACACATGGCCTGGCATATATGATGATGAATGATATGAATTCTTATATAGCGCCTATCCTCAGTCGGAGACCAAGCTCTAAGCGCTTCACAGTCTTGGGGTCATTTACACAACAGGCTGCCTTCCTGGGTAGAGCCAACTGACGGCTGCCATTGGGCGCTCATCGTTCATTTCCTGTGTCATTCAGTATAACCTGATGAGGCGTTCCGCATGTGTGTCCAATCAGGTGCAGATCATGGGGGGACAGAGGCCGGTGGTGAACACGGTGATTCCTTCCAGCAGCATGATGTTCCCCATCGTGCGTCACGGCCAGTCCCAAGTCGTGCCCACCTCGCAGAACCTCGTCATCAACGCTCCCATACACTACGTCTGGAAAAACTGAAGAAAAATGCTCCCCGTACATTACGCCTGAAAGAGCTGATAAAAAGCGTTCCTTTTCACTACGCCTGGAAGAACTATATGAAAAAAATAAAAAAGCTCCCATATATCCAGAAAAATTGAAAAAACACTCCCATTCACTATGGCTGGAAGAACTCTATAAAAAAGAATATATATATATAAAAGCTCCCATATGCTGGGTCTGGAAGAATTGAAAAAATGTTCCCATTCTCTGCACCTGGAAGAACTATTAAAGAAAAGCTCCTATACACCATGTCTGGAAAAATTGAAAAATGCTCCATACACTACACCTGAAAGAACTGAAAAAATATTCCCATTCACTATGTCTGGAAAAACTTTTTTTTAAAATGCTCTCATACACTACATTTGGAAAAACTATATATAAAAAAAAAATGCTCCCATTCACTACACCCGGAAGAACTAATAAAAAGAATGTTCCTATTCACTGTGGAAAAAACTGGAAAAACGCTCACATGCACTACGCCTGGAAGAACTATTTTAAGAAAAACCTCCCATACACTACGCATGGAAAAAAAATGAAAAATACTCCCATTCACTACACCTGGAAGAACATTTAAAAATGCTCCCACACACTACATCTGAAAAAAACGCTGCCATACATTACACCAGGAAGAACTGTTTTTAAAAAAATTATCCAATACATTGTGCCTGAAAGAACTATTTAAAAAATGCTCCCGTTTGACTATGTCTGGAAAAACTGAAAAAACACTCCCATTCACTAGTGATGCCTGGAAGAACTTAAAAAAAAAAAAAAAGGAAAAAGAAATTGCTTTAATTTGTTTTAGATGAAATGGGTTAATTACATATTTTTTTTTTTATAAACACGTTTTTGGGAAAGAAATATGTCCATACACATTGACGTGTGTTGACAAGTTTTTATGGACACTCACTGAAATGTATGCGTGCACTCACGCAGGCATGAAAGTCATGAAAACAGACACACTCATGAGCATGCACATATACACACTCACACTCACATGCATACCGTTAAAGAGAACTTAACTTGCTAATTAAAATCCAATTGTTTTTGGTCTAACATGCTTCCTCCCCCACCCCCCTCACCCCCTTGCCTCTGCCCCATTTTTTACAAAAGTGGTGTATTTTCTGCATGACGGACGTTAGATTTCTTGGTACACCAAGGCTGTTCCAGTGGTTTTCCAGGGTTCATGAGGAGTCACAGAAGTCTGAAAAATTTCGGGAAAATATGTTTTGCCCTTAAGGGTGTGGAAAAGTCTTGGAAAATCAGTCCCTTTGAGTGCCGTTGTACATATCATGTACATGCATAGTGACTTACTGATGATATTATCAAAAGAAAGGAAATAACTTCGGAAAACTGAAAATTCACTCCTTTGATCCAGAGTGGTAGATCTCCAGACCATTTTCTCAGTTTTTGCCTGATTGTTCTGGATATTGATTCGTGGCTCAAAACTCTTCTTTCTACTGTTTTTTTTTCGTGGCACAGAAGGTGGTTAACAAAACCCTTAACCAGCACAATTTAACAAAGAGCTCAATGCATTAAAAAAAAACACACCCAAAAAACAAACAATCAAAAACACAGATAGCATTGAAATTTTATCATTGACAGAATAGAATATGTCTTTATTACCAAGTGTTCCGGGGTCACACAAGGAATATTGGGGGGGATAGTACATAACAAGATACAAACATAAATCGAAAGTCATACACACAGATACAGTAGAAATAACGTACATACAAGTGCATATCAATATAAAAACTTGTGCATACTCACGCATGCATGCACTGCACACACACACACACACATGCGCGCACACACACACGTTTGAACAGAAGCTGCATATTAACTCACTCAGTACGGCCAGTCCTCTCTTCTCTACACAGACCCCTCGGATGTCCAGTGGGTGTCTGAACGACCCAACCTTTAGCTTCCGTCGTCAGAATTGTGGTATTCTTTGTCAACATTCACCTCTTCAGTATAAGAGCCTTCCGCTTGCAATATTTTGATGATGGTAATTGGGGTGAAACGCTGCTAACGTCGTCTCTTTCGCCGTTGTGTATGGAGAGAGTTAAATGATACTTGGATGTATCCACCAATCCCTTTTGTTAGTGGTGTAGGAGGCAAATTTTCAAATCAGTTTGACTGGAAATGGTTTGGAAAATTTTGGACATGAGTTTTTAAAAAGCTTTTGTAAAATGTGTGTTGAAAATTATGTACCCAAACATACGCCTGTACGTGTATGTGTGTTCAAACGTATGCATATGATGTGTGTGAATGAGGAGGAAGGATTTTATGCACATAGATGCTGGTAAATGTGAGTTAATGAAAGACAAAATATTTGTCTGTATGTTTATTATCAGCATCAAAGGAATGTATATTAATGATGTGTGTAACAGAATTGAGCACACATAAACCTGTGTGTTTATTACTGTCACCTAAGAGATGTATAGTGATGATGTATGTCACAGAATTGAGCCTGTGCTCAAGTAACACTGGTAAGACACTGGTACCTGAACTTTGTATTGAATTCTGAAATGTATGCAACGTGAGTTTTAAGTTATATATATATATATATAGATATATATGAATCAGTAATCTGTGCCTGAAGATTATCACCTTGATCTGTTGTAAAGGTGGGGTTTTTTTTTACGATTACAAAGCACGCGTTTGCGCATTCATTGTAAGTTTTGTTTGTCGTTCTTTGCTTATTTTTTTCTTTTTGCTTTTTTTTTTGTTCTGTGGAAATAAGTGTTTTATTTAAAATGGCTTTTGTTTTCCATAATCTAGTATAAGTACACAGTTGTCTGAAGCTTTTATTTCCAGTTTTACATCAGCTATGGGGATATCAAAGACATCATATGCGTGCACAAGAAGCTGTGCTGGGAAATATTGTGTTTTTTTTTAAACTGAACTGTGTGTTTGCTGATTTATTGAATTAAATGGTGTCATCAGGTAAGGAACATGTTTTGTTGTGTGTTAAATCGGAGTGGTGTACACTTTCTTCCCCCCCCCCCCCCCCGACCCCCCATCCCCCCCGCACACCCCCCCCCAACCCCCTCCTTGGGAATGCTATGGGCTCTTTCAGTATGAAGTATCCCCACCTCCAGGAAATTCTGTGCTAGAAATTTTCTTCTTTTTTTGTGTGCTTTTCTGGTTTTTGGTTTGTTGTTTGTTTCTGTCATCACTCCCTTTATTTTCTGCTTAGCTGGTGCATTCACCTTTTTTTTTTTTCTAGAAAGCATGGATTTTTTTTTTTTTTTCAGACTTGATAATTGGTCATTCTTACAGTGTTGTTTTGTTTTTGTTTTGTTTGTTTGTTTTTTTTGGGTTTTTTTTTTTAGCACCCGGGACATGTGAGGTGCCATTCAGCAATTTTTTTGGTTTTGTATGCCTGTTATTCTGTGTGATTTATTGTAGGATGTACAGTTGTGTTCGTTTTTTGTTAGTTTTTATTTCCAGTTTTTATCCTCTGGTGAAAATTGGAACGGTCAATGTCAGAGACCTGTTTTAGGGTTCAGTGCATGCATGTACTTGTACCTATTTCTTTTCCAGTTTGAGCTTTTTCTCTTTTTCTTGTCAGTTTCTACATAATGTTTAGTTGTTCAGTCCTGATAAGGGCCTGTGTGGCCAGTTTGACTAAATGCAACAAAAGATCAAGACAAAGATACACACATTATTTGGGACTTCTTCTTCTTCTGCGTTCGTGGGCTTCAACTCCCAAGTTCACTCGTATATACGCGAGTGTGCTTTTTACGTGTATGCCATGTAGGCAGCCATACTCCGCTTTCGGGGGTGTGCATGCTGGGTATGTTCTTGTTTCCATAACCCACCGAACACTGACATGGATTACAGGATCTTTAACATGCATATTTGATCTTATGCTTGCATATACACACGAAGGGGGTTCAGGCACTAGCAGGTCTGCACATATGTTGACCTGGGAGATCGGAAAAATCTCCACCCTTTACCCACCAGGCGCCGTCACCGTGATTCGAACCCGGGACCCTCAGATCGAAAGTCCAACGCTTTAACCATTCGGCTATGGCGCCTGTCGATTATTTGGGACATCTTCCTCACTACATTGTGGCCAAACTGAGGCTGCCGAAAGCATTATATTTTGATGGAACCTAGTCATCAACCGTCTGTTCTTCTTTTCCATACTTTAGTTTTTGGCTGTTCTGATTGTGCTGTGGAGTTCTCTCTTGCATTGAAAAAAAAACATTGGCGTAGAAAAGCTTGGCTCAAAAATTCCTTTTCCCTAAAACGCAATATCCTCAAAAATTTCTCATCCCCCCAAAATCTAAACCCTGAAGACGTTGGTTCAGAAAAGCTTGGCAGAAAACCCCTCCCAACAACCACAGCAGTGTCGATCAATCAAATCAGTTTTATGTCCTCTATAAAACGCAAGGAAAATTGGCTTGTGGGCGATAAGAAATCCGGAGACAGTGCAACATTAAACTATGACATTGAAATATTAAAGGTGTGTGTATATATGTATAAGAGGTGGTGTGGATGGGAATGGGATGATGATGAGATGTGTGTTTCGTGAAGGACACTGTATTATTTGCATATTGTTTTGCGGCACAAAACAAGTGAATGTGTTTAATTTCATTTTATCAGCTCAGCTAGAAATGTGTGTTGGGAAGTAGGAATCAAACAACAAAAAGAAAAAAAAAAGAAATAAGGATAGGTTAGTTTAGAAAAAAAAAAAAGGACTGATTTCATTTCACTTCAATGAATTAACAGCGTTTTTTAAAAGGTGATTTATACAAAGTGTATTCTTTACTTTTTGTGTTTTTATCTCCATCTGTTAAGATGGGAATCCTTTTGCATGCCACGATTTTTTAATTAAATTATACTGAATAAGAGACACATTTTGTGGTTGTGTGTGTTCTTGTGGCAACACAAAATTACTGCATGCCTTATCTTTTGGAAATAGTACACAGTTTGACCTTTGCAATCACTCAGTGAAACACAGATACCAAGCGTCAAACATGATGAGAAATCTCAATATAATTTTTAATGTATGTGCATATGTATGAGTGCGTGTATGTGTGTGTGTGTGTGTGTGTGTGCCTTGAAGCCTGCAAACATACAAACAAGCCTATTAACATACCGGCATACATACATTCCTTCATACATACTGATATTCTTTTTATATCATCATGAAAAAGACCAACAATGTTGTGCTTCTCAAAAGGTTGTGAACTCATTCAAAATTGATTAATTAGGTGGTGGTGTTAAACCTGGGTAATCTATTCACATAACATGCTGTATTTTTCAGGTTTTTTTGTTTTTGTTTTGTTTTTTGGGAGTGGGTTGGGTTTTTATCACAATAGAATACAATCTTAGTAACTGACAGATGAAATGCTGCATAATCGGAAGCCTCCAGAAGTTTTGCTGGAGTCCTTGTGGGTTGTTGCAAAAGGTTGGGGTTATTGGTGAACACTGGTGTGTTGAGAATGTTCTTTTCTGCTTCCATGGAGCTGGTCTTTGGGGGAAGAAAACAGTGAGCACACATCCTGGCCTGTAACAGCCTTGCAGCCAGCCAGCACTCACTGAGTTTTCCATTTAGGAGCAAAGTGGCAGAATGGCTCAAACAGCCCCAACAACCCTCCAGTGGCTGCCCGCCCATGTAGGCCTCCCAGGCAATGAGCGAGCAGACCACCTTGCTAAGGAAGGAAGCCAGCTCACACAGCCGACTGTTCCTGCTACATATGAGGAAGCAAAATCTCTCTGCCGCAGCAGATTCCGAAGAGGCTGGGTCACCCTGAACGGAGGCTACCAGGCACACCAAGATCCCATCAGGACACTGGAGAGGAGACGCCAGACTACCATCTACCGCCTTCGCTCAGGACACTGCCGCCTCCGAGCACACCTGAAGAGGATCGGAGTGGCAGCCACATCCCTATGTGATTGTGGCCAGGCTGACCAGACCCCATCCCATATTCTCCAAGACTGCCCCCAGTATGAGAAGATGCGGCAGCAGTCCTGGCCTGGGGGTGTGGACCTCAACACCAGGTTCTGGGGGACGGCAGCCGATCTTCACCGGACATCCAAGTTTGTGGCATCCCTCGGACTTCGACCCTGACTGCGTAGCTGTCGAACGCAAAAAAAAGAAAGAAAGGCTAAGACACTTATCTGCCAATACATGCCATAAAGGTCTGGGTTTGAGTCCCACCCTCACCCTTTCTCCCAAGTTCATCTGGAAAATCAGACTAAACATTTTGTCATTCGGATGAGACGATCAACCAAGGTGTGTACAGCACAGTTTCAGTTTCAGTTTCAGTAGCTCAAGGAGGCGTCACTGCGTTCAGACAAATCCATATACGCTACACCACATCTGCCAAGCAGATGCCTGACCAGCAGCGTAACCCAACACGCTTAGTCAGGCCTTGAGAAGAAAGAAAGAAAGGCAGGATGGCTAAGACGCTTATCTGCCAATACAGTGTCCATAAAGGTCTGGGTTCCAGTCCCACTCCTTTCTCCCAAGTTCAACTGGAAAATCAGACTAAGCATTTTGTCATTCGGATGAAACGATCAACCAAGGTGGTGTACAGCACACAATTAGTGCACTGAAAAAGAACACGTGGACTATTAAGTGTTGTCTGCCGGCAATTTTTTGACTCACTTGTGTAAACAAAGTGAGTCTATGTTTTAACCCGGTGTTCGGTTGTCTATGTGTGTGTGTCTGTGTGTCCGTGGTAAACTTTTACATTGACATTTTCTCTGCAAATACTTTGTCAGTTGACACCAAATTTGGCATAAAAATAGGAAAAATTCAGTTCTTTCCAGTCATCTTGTTTAAAACAATATTGCACCTCTGGGATGGGCAAAAAAAAAAAAAAAAAAAATGAAGCCTAATTATATGCAAACTGCATTTACTGTTATATTTATATTTTTAATTTTTTGTATTCTCTAAACTTGGCACTTTGATCGGATATTCTGACCCAACAACAAGAGCAGTCTCTATTATCATTTTTTGTTCAAACAGGAACTTCTTTTGCTAAGCATGGAAGTTTTATTTATTTTGCAAACGTTTTTGGTGCAGATAGTAAAAAAGGGAAATTACTCTGTAATTAATGCTAGGGGACTTAATTTATCACAAGTGAGTCTTGAAGGCCTTGCCTGTCTTGTTTGTAAATGCAATCCACTCATAGGCACAGTACACAAATATGTATGCATGCACTCCAGGCCTGGCATGTTGGGTTATGCTGCTGTCAGGCATTTACCAAGCAGATAAGGTGTAGCAAATATGGGTTTGTCTGAACACAGTGATGCCTCCTTGAAAAACTGAAACTTTCCATTCCCAGCAGATGTCCTCTCACAGTCCTGGCAGCCAGTTAAAGACATGCAGAATCTTCCCTGTAAATGTGTACTTTAACAACAGTTTATTTGTACTTTATAACTACATTTGTACTTTAACAAGAATACATTTGTATGCAAAGATTTCAATAGAAGTTCATACTACCAGTGCTAAATTGGGTCCCAGCACTCTCTCTCTCTCTCTCTCTCTCACACACACACACACACACACACATTGCCACACCCACAATGCTTACCGTCACAGAAGAAATGTCAATATTTTTATTATTGATTCAGAAGATGATGAAAATAGACAATCACACACAATATATTATCCAACAGTTTCACAGCAGTATATAACACGTACAGAGTGAAAATAAAACCTTTCCAACAAGTTAGCATGCTGTAACTCAAGTCATACATATTAATTCTGAGGGAGATTCCATATCAATTAATGAACACACATTGATCAACCATATACAGTATTTGATTAGTGAACAAACACTATCTGTATATTATAGTATTCTCTGACTCATTTCCAGGAAATGTTAAATATGAGAATTCATTCGCCTAACACAGCAAATATCCAAAGACTAGCTGTTCGAAATAATTCTAATTTTTTCCAAGCAAATTTGAATTGCATTCTACTCACTATCTGCATATTACAAGACTGAAATAGATATGGTTTCATCCTGATTTTAGCCTTAAATAGATAAGATTTTATCCTGATCATAGCCCTCCTTTTCTTTCTTAGTTTTTTTTATAACCATTTTGTATAACTCCATCACTGGGTTTTCCTTTTCATGTTCTCTCAATACAAATTTTGTCGAAATTCATAAAGCTGAAGAAAACTTACAGCTTTCTTTTTCAGGAAAAATGAAAGCCACAAAACGTGTTGTGACTTTATTTTGCTTTGACTGTTTAATTAAAAGTGAGGTAAGGTTGATGGAAGTGTATTGTCTTGATGTAGACTTCGCTTCATTGCAACATAATAATAAAAAAAAAAAAAAAAAAAAAAAAAAATTGTGCTCCACAAAGCGTATCATCAATCACACAAAAGCCTGTAATGAAATCAACAGACTTATTGAATTATGATACAGTTACAAGATCTATTAATAGCTTTTCTTACCATTTCTGTCCATTTCCCAACTCATTTAAGAAATCAAACAATTTTTTTTGTTTGTTTTTGGAATGAGCAGAGTGGGAGGTAAAGGGGTCTATTTCCGAAATAAGATAAATTCTCCTGTTCTACAAGAATGCAACGGTTTTTGGGTTTTTTCTTCTTCTTTTTTTATCTTTCAAAAGTTTCACAGCAGCAGTTAATATCTATGTCAGTAAATAACAACACATGAAAAACACCTGCACCAACAGATGAAGGTAAAGAAAAATTGTGTGTGGGGTACATAAGAGACAAATTAGCAATAGGAGGTTGAGGACAGAGGGAAGGGATATAAATTTTCCTTTACAGCATTGAAAATTTATCATAGAGGGAGGGCTATTAATTTTCCTTTACATCACTGAATGTCATTTATCATAAAGGGAAGGGCTGTTCATTTTCCTTTACGTCATTAAAGATGTTATTTATGTAATGTGTGACAGGCTTGTGATCTGTGTTTAAAAAGCCGCAAATATGTAAATTGTTGATGAATGGTGCATACACTCTTTGATCTTTGAAGCACAGCCCATTAGAGAATGGGACAAGTACCTGTATTTTGAGCAAAGACCTACTGAAGCCCATTAGAGGATAGGACAAATAAATGTATTCTGAGCAATGGTCTGCTTTTGTATTATGCACTGAACAGTATCAAACTGTAAAATATCCTCTGTAATTTTCATGCAATACTTTTACGATACTGTACAGAACAAAAGAAACATTTGATACCCCCTTACCCTCGCTGACATGATGGAAAAAAACTAACAATAATAAAATCCAACTACAGTACTGAAACTTGACTACAGCACTGAAATGAGACAGTGTCATACAAGGAACTTGTGTGAATGTTATGTTACAGGTACGTCCATGTGGCTGCCATGTCCTTGTTCCATGTCCTGAATCAAATGACATTTTCACTGCTAAATATGTAAAATAATGTGACTTATCTCCATACCCTTGTGTTGCTGCCATGTGGTTATCATGTGGTCGTGAATGAAGTAACACTTTCAACAGCTGAACTGTTTTAAATCAGCAAGTAATGATAATTATTTCTCCTTAAAAAATTTTTTTTTTTTTTAAACCAAAATGACAAGGAAGGAGCAGATTAGGTATCAAGAATATTCAGTTCTTTGACACCTCTTGGAGGATGGAGGATATTTCATTTATTTTCAGATGCGACAGGGTTTCGTGTTTTACACGGTTGAATTGTTTTGTTCAGGTGAGCAGTCCTGATACAGCTCTGTAATGTCAGCTGGATTACAAGCAACAACATCAAATGTCAAATTATAACACTGGTATTTGACACCAAAATTTAGGCTTGTACAGATGTGACTGCCTTCAGAGGAAGGGGGCAGAAAAAAAACCCAGAGCAATAACAAACGATCATATTATCATTTTTAAAGACTGTTACAATCATAACCTGTAGAAAACTTTTGGAAGCTCGTACAACTGTATGCATATGTATCAATATGTAGACTGTGACTGTCCTCAGAACATTAAAGACTGCAACAAATGGGGGACAATAAAGACTGCAACAACAAATGGGGGACAATAAAGACTGCAACAAATGGGGGACAATAAAGACAGCAACAACAAATGGGGGACAATAAAGACTGCAACAAATCAGGGACAATAAAGACTGCAGCAACAAATGGGGGACAATAAAGACAGCAACAAATGGGGGACAATAAAGACTGCAGCAACAAATGGGGGACAATAAAGACTGCAGCAACAAATGGGGGACAATAAAGACTGCAGCAACAAATGGGAGACAATAAAGACTGCAACAACAAATGGGGGACAATAAAGACTGCAACAAATGGGGGACAATAAAGACTGCAACAACAAATGGGGGACAATAAAGACTGCAACAAATGGGGGACAATAAAGACTGTAACAAATAGGGGACAATAAAGACTGCAGCAACAAATGGGGGACAATAAAGACTGCAGCAACAAATGGGGGACAATAAAGACTGCAGCAACAAATGGGAGACAATAAAGACTGCAACAACAAATGGGGGACAATAAAGACTGCAACAAATGGGGGACAATAAAGACTGCAACAACAAATGGGGGACAATAAAGACTGCAACAAATGGGGGACAATAAAGACTGTAACAAATAGGGGACAATAAAGACAGCAACAACAAATGGGGGACAATAAAGACTGCAACAACAAATGGGAGACAATAAAGACTGCAACAACAAATGGAGGACAATAAAGACTGCAACAACAAATGGGGGACAATAAAGACTGCAACAACAAATGGGGGACAATAAAGACAGCAACAACAAATGGGGGACAATAAAGACTGCAACAACAAATGGGGGACAATAAAGACAGCAACAACAAATGGGGGACAATAAAGACTGCAACAAAAGGGGGACAATAAAGACTGCAACAAATGGGGGACAATAAAGACAGCAACAACAAATGGGGGACAACTACAACACTAACAAAACATCCATGTAATTTTTTTAATACCTTCTCAACTATGCTCTCTACAACAACAAATCACCATGTAATTTTTCAGAGCAGTTTCATCTTTGATCTGCAGAAAACTGTAACGCTGTGACAACAGAGAAGACATGAAGCAAACCATGGCAATGATTGTCGGCAGCAGTCGTCCCAGCTATCGTGAGTCACTTAAGGGAGGTAATCATGAACAGCCATGTTGCTGTCACACAGAAATACATATTTAATTCTGAATATCTCCTGTTCTCCCTCCCCCTACACACAACAAACAACATCCATACATTCATTTGATGAAATGTAGAACCAGAGGGTGAAAAATAACAAACAAACAAAATTAACAAGAAACACGTACACAAAAATATGTATTTTTTCAGTAATTACACTTTTCTCCTGAAAGATTTAAATTGGTTATACAATTCGAAACATGTCACAACACCATGATCACAACAAAAAACAAACAAAACAAAAAAGAAACTGCAAAGAAACTAGCATAATCATCTTAAGTAAAAACATGAGACAAAAATACAGCAGAAAAGGGTGGGTCAGTAACTCCAGTAAACAAACTGATCCCAAGCAACAACCAGCATGAAAAACATTGGAATAAAAAATAAGATTTGTAAAAGCAATTTCGCAGAGAAAAAAAATGGCCCATGATTTTTAAAATAAATATTTCTTATACAAGAAACAGCCATCAAATCAACACAAAAACTTAGCACCATTTTGTTTCAGCCACAAAACCACAACAATGACATGAAGGACAATGGATTGTTTATAAATTCAATTCAGTTTCAGTACATGCAAGAAAAAGCTTTGAAGTCATAAAAGCAGCTAAAGGAAAATCTAATTTGTTTCCAAACTGATTCTGTCCACATTTGAAAAATAAGTGCAGTTTGTAAAAAAATGGCATTAAACACAAAATCAAAATGGCCTGTTAACTGCTCCAGAAACAATTTCTTACCATTATTTGAAAAATACCATCACTGCCACCATTCCCAAGAACACTTTGTAAACTTTTAACAGCTGAGAGCACAAACTTAAAAAAAAAAGTCTTACTTTGAAGCTTGTGAATTTTGGTAATATTTTGTTTGAAATTACTGAGATATGCAGATGCAAATTTTACAACAATCCACTCAGCAAGGAAATTATTACTGATAATGTTTCCAACTTAAAAGACTTGAAGCCTACACCAATTCAAAAGAACTTGGTCTGGAGTAATGATAAAATGACTTAGTATTACTTGGGATAAACCTGGTGACTGCGGTTTTGGATTGAGTTGCATTCAAGCTTTGGACCTTACATACCACCTGAGACACTTGCAGACAAGAGCAGCTATCAAAGTGGGTTGACAGGTATGTATGGCTGACAGCTATCAAAGTGGGTTGACAGGTATGTATGGCTAGCAACACTGCAACAAGGTGAGGATTTTGACAAAGTTTAGCACTGGTGAACCAGTGAGCTGACTTTCTGTATACCACAATCTTGGAAGACACTGAACATATCAACACTGCAGAATAAGCAACATGGGCATGCTCATTTCTTGTGAGTTTTGACATTGGGCTATCATGGAAGATTCTACAGCCATAAACATACAATACACTGAAGGTTTCTTTTAGTAGTCATATGATAGTGCAGAACAGGGTGGAAAAAGTAATACTGAATGGTTTTGCAGAGCCGGCTTCTTCTCTTTGCTTCAAGGTATACTTGTGACAAAAATTTTCAGAAATAAAAAAGAAGAATATGTATGTGTACTAAATTACCTTGTAATAAATAGACTATAAACCAGTATAGTAGAAGAACTTGAGAAAGTGATTTGCTGGCCTTAAAGACAGAAGGTTATGAATAAAAGAAAGAAAAATTTTTTTTGCCCTACCAAGCAATGTACCGTCCTTTAGCTTGTTTGAATTTTGATGGTTTGAGGAATAAGTAAAAATGGCAGGTGAACTTTATTTTTCTATGTCGTAGTTATTGAGTGACAGCACAATGGCCCATGTCAAACACTGTGCACGTGGTAAAAGAATCAAACATTTTTTTCATAACCATTAGCTTTTCTTCCTTTCTCTCTCATGTTGCAATCAGTGTACAAAAAAAAAAAAAAAAAAGAAAAATAGAAAAAAAAAAGGGGGAGGGGTGGAAGGGGGGGGGGGATGATGGGAGGACAAAAGAAAGAAAAGAATGAAAAACAAGAAAAGACAATCCACAATGACAAGGCAAACAACAACAGGAAATGAGCAAGGATGAAGACCACATGAAACATTTAACACTAGTCTCAGAAAAATGCACCAATGAAAAAAAAAAAAAAAAAAAACCCGAAAAAAAACCCCAACCAAACTCACTGCTCCAGAACTTAAAAATAATTCCCCAAAGCAACACATTATAGAACACAAGAATTTGTTCAACAACACCCCCCAACCCCACCCACACACCCCATGCAAATCACACAAATTTCTCTCAAATATCTCTCAAGTGATGCCATTTCATCCATGTGAAGGCCAAGACACACACACAGTGTAAAACATTACAGTTAAAAGTTCATTGTGGAACATCAAGTATCATCCAATGAAGCCCATTCAAACTGAACAAAGTCTAGAAGGATACTAAACTTACATTTAAAAAAAAACCAAAAAACACACAACACAATTACATCCCCAAAAATCCCAGCACTCTTTTTTGCCAGCAGTCAGTGGGAAAACTATTCTTTATACAGACATTTTAGACACAAGATAAAACCAGGTAAGATTTGCATTTCACAACGACTAAAATTAAAGCTAATCATTTCAAATGAATCAAGTACAAAACGACTGAAACTATAGCTATTCATTTCAAATTAATCAAGTGCAAAACGACTGAAACTATAGCTATTCATTTCAAATGAATCAAGTGCAAAACGACTGAAACTATAGCTATTCATTTCAAATGAATCAAGTGTTAAAGATTAATCAGTGAATCCAGTGTTAAAGATTAATCAGTGAATCAAGTGTTAAAGATTAATCAGTGAATCAAGTGTTAAAGATTAATCAGTAGTGAAGTTAGAGGCACAATGCTAAGTGGGTTAATGCACCAGATTTCTATCCTGGAGATCAAAGTTCGGAATCCCAGCAGTGCTAGAAGGGTTAACAGCAATGACTTTTCCCCCCGAAGTCTAATATCATCATCTTAGATGAACAGACTATAAATAAATAAACGAACGAACCCCCCCGAAGTCAACGAATGTGGAAACCTGCAAGTGCTTAAATCTTTTATCATGTGCTTAGACACATACACACACAAATCACAAACTGAAGAGCCTTCATCTAAACGTGTGTTCAGAGACTTCTGTAAACTTTTTACCTACCCTGAAGATGAAGAATGGCTACCTAATTGGGAGCCATGAATGAAAGTCCTCTGGGGTACATGACCGAGCTCCAGCTGAAGCCATGAATGCAGGAGAAGAACCGCTAAGCTGTCTTAAGTGAAACACACTCAGCTCTACATCTTTCACAATTGCTTGGTCTGTACCAGGAGTTTATATACAGAGAGATGTTGATCTGTACCAGGAGTTTATATATACAGGTAGATACTGGTAAGCTTTTGAAAACTTTCAGCAAACAGAGGCAACTGTTTTCTCAAAATTCTTATCAATCAATCAACAAATGAAACCAAAAAAGGAAGAAGAATAGGAAATGTACCAGCAAGCACACACTATAGATGCATTCATAGTCACAGTTTCCCCACAAGTAAAGAGAGGTGTAAGGTTCAGCATTTACAAATGCAACAAACAGTCATGTACTGAATGCACACTCTGTCACAAAAAAAATAAAATAAAAATAAAATAAAATAAAATCAAATCATCAGCCTTGTAAAATATTTACACACACACACAGCTTGATATTTTTTTGGAACATTCCCATGATACTGGTGGATAGCTTAGGAAATAAGTCCTTAGTTCAGCAGTGATTCACCATAAAATTCAATCAGCAGCAAGTTTAGGAAGCAGACTTAAAGCCAAAGTAAAAATGACGTGTGAACATCATAAGATCTGGAACACTGTGGTGAGCGGATCTGTTCAACAAGACGTCACTGTACGAGAAAAGAGGATCACACCATTTCACTATTTATTTGAATTTTAAAAAAGAAAGGCTGCAGCGAGAGGTAGACTAAAAGAATCTTGGTAAAAGTCGACTTTCGTGGGATAAAAAAGGCGACGTATCGAGGAGCCACAGGCTCTTCTTCAGGCAAATGAAATGAGTGAGTGACAGACAGAAAGATACAGACAGAGAGGGAGAGAGAGTACAGTTCAGGAAAGGAAAGTGATGAGAAGTCACAGGAAAGGACACAAAAGACAAAGAAGGGTGAGTAGAACTGTCAGTGTGAGTATGCTGCAGTGGGTTTTTTTCTTCAAAACGGCCAGTTAATGTAAATGTGATAGAACGTAATTATTGGGACATAAAAATAAAAAAATAATACATATTACAGCTCAGTTGAAACATCCAGTTTACAGTGGTAACAAAACATTCAAAACAGAAGACAGTGACAAGTTGAAACATCCAGTTTACAGTGGTAACAAAACATTCAAAAAAGAATTAGACAGTGACAAGTTGAAACATCCAGTTTACAGTAGTAACAAAACATTCAAAAAAGAAGACAGTGACAAGTTGAAACATCCAGTTTACAGTGGTAACAAAACATTCAAAAAAGAAGACAGTGACAAGCTGAAACATCCAGTTTACAGTGGTAACAAAACATTCAAAAAAGAAGACAGTGACAAGCTGAAACATCAAGTTTACAGTGGTAACAAAACATTCAAAAAAGAAGACAGTGACAAGTTGAAACATCCAGTTTACAGTGGTAACAAAACATTCAAAAAAGAAGACAGTGACAAAGGATGGTGAGGTGAAGTGGGGGACGGAGGTGTGGTTCCATCTAGTCATCCTGGGGGTGGGTGGGTTGGGCTCTGTGGGTGCGCAGATGACTGGTCAGGCCTATCCGTGCCCGGAAGGTTCTGACGCAGTGTGGACAGGGGATGGTGGCGGCTGTCGGGGACGGAGGTAAAGACTTAAAAAAAAAAAAAAAAAACCCCACCCCAAAACACAAAAACAAACAAAAACTACAACAAAAAACAATAATAATGATGAATTATTATTTTAAAAAATCAGCTGCCCCCTTTCCCTTGTTAAGGCAGCCAAAATAATACAATAGGTGTTTCACATCATCAAAGAATAATCCTTTTACATTGATGGGGCATAGATGGTTTTGGTTTTTCAGGGGGGAAAAAAACATGTATAAAAAGCAAAAAAAGTAAAATGACTCAGGGACAAAATGGTTGTTCAAGTGCAGAAGATGAAGATACCTCTCCAGATCACTGCTTTCATGATCCTCAGATTCCATTTTACTGTCACAAGAAAAGAGGAGCTTGTATAAAACTCCATGTTTGGTGATATATATACTTACCATGTCAAACTGATGCAAACCAGGCCTATCGGTTTGCTCTGCTTGGCCAAATTTCGCACAGCTAACAGTGAAAAGATGACCCGCCTTGCCCGGTCCGCTCTTAGCCAATCAAGCGCCTCTAAAAGCTACAAGCAGAACTACAGTTTCACTTTCAAGGAGGTGTCAAAGTGGGCTGATCCATATGCACTACACCACATCTGCATTTAAAAAAAAGTATTTAAAAAAAAAAGCATACGCCTAACCTCTTAACCTATGCATCAATCCTGTCAGGTTTTTGCGAGAATGGTCAGTTGTTTTCACATTCATCTTTTGTACCTAACACAACCATATGAATATTTATAGATCATCAATTTTTTCTAAATAACAGAAAGATAACAGAGCAAACGGACAAAAATTAATAATTTGATCTTCATCCTGATCTCTAGATTTAAATCCTGACAGTGCCAGACGCAACCCAGAAGTTATCAATGAGCAGTATGTATGTACTGTGTTTCTCCAGATGACCGATCTACCGCAGAGGCAGAGAAGAGGAGCAATTGACGAAAGGTTAACCCTTTGAGCCCCGAGTTCCTGAGCAATTTTAACCCTTCTGCCTGAGCTCCTGAGCCAAAATTTGCAAATAATTGGTATTTAATGTGTCACAGCAGATATAAAAGGAGTGCCCTGACCACCGCTTTACCGGTGGTAGAGAAAAATGACATAATGCCTAGCCACCGGTTGAGCGGTGCGTAAACACTTGTGTCGTGTTTTGCTATTGGTTGACTTATATTGAAATCGATCTTTTTTATCCAAAGCACATGCACAAAACACAGTGAAAAGGCGCGGCCATGTTGGTACTACGTTCGCTGACGTCAGAATATTACGGTTTTTCTGATTGGCTCTTCAATATAAGTCAACCAATAGCAAAACATGACACAAGTGTTTACGCACCGCTCAACTGGTGGCTAGGCATTAAGTCATTTTTCTCTACCACCGGCAAAGCGGTGGTCAGGGCTCAAAGGGTTAAAGCGTTAGACTTTCACTTTTTGAAAATTCACATCTCACCATCCTGCTTTTTGACAGAGACATGACCATGAAAGTAAAAAAAAAAAGATATCCCGCTAGTGATCCTTAAATTCAGTTGGTAAAGGTCACACAAGTATGTCGCCTTGTGTGATCTTTGACCTTTACGTAACATTACTTTGGAAGCTTTGATTTTTTTTTTTTTTTTTTTTCAGAAGTTGTGCTTTTGATTTAGATGCAAATCTTTTGCAGTGTGCGTGTGGGTGCATGTGTGGATGTGTGTGTGTGTGTGTGTGTGTGTGTGTGTGTGTGTGTGTGTGATTGTGTGCTTGTGTGTGTATGTATCCTATGTGTGAGGGTGGGTGTGAGTGTGTGTGTGTGTGTGTGTGTGTGTGTGTGTGTGTGTGTGTGTATGCATATGTGTGTGCGTGCGTGTGTGTGTGTGCGTGTGCTGCATGCGTGCGTTCGTGGGTGCGCGCGCGCGTGTGTGTGTGTGTGTGTGTGTGTGCACGTAGAGTGTCCATGAACCTGTTTCAGCCAACAACGGCAAGAGATAAGATGGCTGCTCACAATGTGGAAGAAAGCCCCTTCAGTTTGAAACTCGGTTTGAAAGAGACGCCAACAAGAAGCTGGAGATACATTCACTTTGGGGACAAAAATTAATGTCCTCTTTTTCCACCATATCCTGAGAAATTTACCAAAAACAAGGGGGGGTGGGGGGTGGAGGGGGAAATGCGTGTGTGGGGGGAGGAGATGGGAGGTGGTGCGGGAGAGGGCATGGGGGGGCATACACATGATATACTGACATCACAAAAAGATAAGAAAACTTCATTAAAGCAGGTTAAAAGTTTTCATAACATGATATAAAATCAAGAGGTGATAAATCATGAGGGCTGCAACAATGTCGGTCAACTACTGGTCTTTCACTGAACACACTTCAGAACTGTTTCAGGCACACACACACACACATCATTGAACAGCTTAGAAAAATGCATTTGATAAATCAACGTTTCAGCCAGATATTTAACAAGTTATTCAGTGGTTTATGAATGATAACTATGGCTTTTCCTTGTAGAAAAAAAAAAAAAAAAAAAAAAAAGAAAGAGAGAGAGAGAGAGAAAGAAGTGCCCATGCAAGAAAGCACCTCTGATTATTTTATCTATTTATTAGTGACATTTGTTTTTCTGCTCTGCTCTATCCTAATGCTGAACTGTACCATGCGGTAATAGAGTTTTATTGTTTTCTTTGCGACAGTTTTCTTTGTATACCACTCTTTCCTGTGCTGAAATGTACCAAGTCACGACACTACAGAATTGCAATCTGGTTTTCTGAGACATTTGTTGTGACATTTTAATCTATGTTCCTATGTATGGAGTGATGGCCTAGAGGTAACGCGTCCGCCTAGGAAGCGAGAGAATCTGAGGGCACTGGTTCGAATCACGGCTCAGCTGCCGATATTTTCTCCCCCTCTATTAGACCTTGAGTGGTGGTCTGGACGCTAGTCATTCGGATGAGACGATAAACCGAGGTCCCGTGTGCAGCATGCACTTAGCGCACGTAAAAGAACCCACGGCAACAAAAGGGTTGTTCCTGGCAAAATTCTGTAGAAAAATCCACTTCGACAGGAAAAACAAATAAAACTGCACGCAGGAAAAAATACAAAAAAAATGGGTGGCGCTGTAGTGTAGCGACGCGCTCTCCCTGGGGAGAGCAGCCCGAATTTCACACAGAGAAATCTGTTGTGATAAAAAGGAATACAAATACAAATACAAATGTATGTATGTATGTGTAGACATTTGTGACATTTTAATCTATGTTCCTATGTATGTATGTATGTGTATGTATGTGTAAGTACGTGTTTGTGTGTCTGTTTGGTTTGCTAGGTGCGTTTTGGTGTGATTATTTAACATTGACTGAGTGAGGAAGTGTGACTGAATTATTACTTCATAAGATTATATAGTACATTTTTCAAAATTGGTTACTTTTACGCGAAGCGTCCATGATGTTTTATTTTACTCAAGTAGATGAATTCTATGTTATGTGTACAATGTGTACCTCACCAAAATTTTATTCTTTTGGTTCTTTATCTCTATTGATTTTCTGTATCATTTTTAGCAGTAGGTAGATTTATTAGTGGTGTGTGTGTGTGTGTGTGTGTGTGTGTGTGTGTGTGTGTGTGTGTGTGTGTGTGTGATTATCTTTTTTGTGCAGTGAATAATACATGGGTGGTGAATTGTTTTACTGCATTTTTATTATCATACCTTTGAAACGTTACCTATCTGTTTTTACTGTAAAGTATGCTGAACTGCTCCCAAAAGCATGGAACCATGCTATATAAGCCTCCATATTATTGTTATTATTGATGTGGTGTGTTATATATAACAACATCATGTATCTCATAAAGCACCTGGAGCAGGTTTTTAAACAAGAGTGCTACATAAGTATCCGTTATCATTATTGTTATGACTGTTGTTGTTATCAATTGTTATTGTTGTTTCATTCTGTACCGGCGTATCCTACGCTGAACCGTACCATCTCACACACCACAGAATGGTTGTCTGTCCCTGTCCCTGTCCTCTCCATTGCCCGCGCTCAGCAGGCGTTGCTATAGTGATAGCGGGCGCGGCTCTCGCAGGCGTAGACGATGGCGCTGAGGAGTGAGAGGCCGGCTGCGGCAGCCGCCAGCCAGAAGGACCAGGCGAAGTGATGCATCGTGTCGATGCTGACCCCGAGCTTGAGGTCACAGCACACGCCAAACACCACCACGGCCACCAGCGTCGACAGAACTGGAAAAAGACGGGTGGAGGGTTAGGGGTTAGGGATTGCTGGGGAGTCATAATGATTTTCTAAAAATTTTATTTGCTGAGTTATGATATAGATTGCAAGCATTGTTGGGTATTGGTTGCCATACATTTTGCTTTTTTTTTTATCATATTCATAAGTTTCACAGGGTGGAGGTAAAAGTGTGTAAAAATTTTTTTTTTTAAATTTCATTTTGTATAAAATCTGATGCCATGGCCAAATTGGTTTGGCTTTTGGACTTTTGATACAGTGTTCACCAGTGATCAGGGTTTGAGGCCCCGTTTTGGCATGGTGCTGTGTCTTTAGGAAGAGCACTTTACTGCAGTTTCCCCTACTCCACCCAGCTGAGAACGGGTACCTGACTTTTCAGTTGAGGAAGGGCCCTGCCTTTCCCATGCCAAGCCCTGGACACAGTGGGTATGAATTCACTGCCTTCCTGTGCCAAGCCCTGGACACAGTGGATATCAATTCACTGCCTTCCTGTGCCAAGCCCTGGAAACAGTGGATCTGAATTCACTGCCTTCCTATGCCAAGCCCTGGACACAGTGGATATGAATTCACTGCCTTCCTTTGCCAAGCCCTAGACACAGTGGATATCAATTCACTGCCTTCCTATGCCAAGCCCTGGACACAGTGGATATGAATTCACTGCCTTCCTGTGCCAAGCGCTGGACACAGTGGATATGAATTCACTGCCTTCCTGTGCCAAGCCCTGGACACAGTGGATATGAATTCACTGCCAAGCCCTGGACACAGTGGATATGAATTCACTGCCTTCCTGTGCCAAGCCCTGGACACAGTGGATATGAATTCACTGCCTTCCTGTGCCAAGCCCTGGACACAGTGGATATGAATTCACTGCCTTCCTATGCCAAGCCCTGGACACAGTGGATATGAAATCACTGCCTTCCTGTGCCAAGCCCTGGACACAGTGAATATGAATTCACTGCCTTCCCATGCCAAGCCCTGGACACAGTGCATATGAAATCACTGCCTTCCTATGCCAAGCCCTGGACACAGTGCATATGAATTCACTGCCTTCCCGTGCCGAGCCCTGGACACAGTGGATATGAAATCACTGCCTTCCTATGCCAAGGCCTGGACACAGTGCATATGAAATCACTGCCTTCCTATGCCAAGGCCTGGACACAGTGCATATGAAATCACTGCCTTCCTATGCCAAGTCCTAGACGCGGTGGATATGAATTTCACTGTCCACACTGCCATTAAAGGCTACATGACCTTTAAGCTTTAACTTTTCATGAATTCAGCCATGCAAGAATCAACAGTACAATGAGCCAAGATGACTGTCAACTGCTGGAACAGATGGAGAGAGGCTGGAAGAGGGAGCGGGGAGTGAACGCTAGTTTTTGAAGAAAAAAAAATTGCTGATCACTAATATTATGCAGGCATACCATCACTGAATT
>NC_134891.1:26980384-26992884 GCF_041734735.1 Babylonia areolata
GGTATGGACAGAGAGAGAGAGAGAGAAAGAGAGAGAGAGACAGACAGACAGACAGACAGGGAGTGAGAGGGAGAAAGAGACAGAGATAGATACAGGGATGGAGAGGGAGGGAGAGGAAGTGAGAGAGAGAAATAGAGAGAGAAAGAGACAGACAGACAGATAGATACACAGACAGGGAAGGAGAGCGAGAAAGATAGATAGAAAGAGAGAGAGAGGGGGGAAGAGAGAGGAAGAGAGAGAAGAGAGCGAGACAGACAGACAGACATACAGGGCCCTAGGGAGTGAGGGTGAGAAAACGACAGAGATAAATAGAGAGACAGAGGGGTAGAGAGAGACAGAGACAGAAACAGACAGAGACTCAAAGACAGTGAGAGCGAGAAAGAATCAAAGAGAGAGAGACAGAGACAGAGAGCGACAGGGAGCGAGAGCGAGAAAGAGAGAGAGAGAGAGAGAGAGAGAGGTGGGAGGAGAGACGAAAACAGAAATACGCACACACACACGCACGCACACATACACACACACACACGTCACACACACACACGCACACACACACACGTCACATACACACACACGCACACGCACACACACGCACGCACACACACACACACAAACACACATACACACACACACGCACACACACACACATTCACACACACACACAAACACACACACACGTCACACACACACACGCACACGCACACGCACACACACACGCACGCACAAACGCACACACACACAAAGGGAAAAACAACAGAGAGAGTAAGAGAGGAGAGAGAGAGATGGGGAGAGGGAGGAAGGACAGAGAGAGAGAGAGAGAGAGAGAGAGAGAGAGAGAGAGAGAGAGAGAGAGAGAGAGAGAGAGAAAGAAGTCTCTTTCTCTCCCCTGTCTCTGACTTTGTGTCTCTTTTGTCCACTCCGTCTCTCTGTCTGTCTCTCTGTCTGTGTCTCTGTCTCTCCTCCTTCTCCTCTCTGTCTCCTCTTTCTCCTCTCTCTTTCTCTCTCTCTCTCTCTGTCTCCTCTTTCTCCTCTCTCTTTCTATCTCTCTCTCTCTGTCTCCTCTTTCTCCTCTCGGTCTCTGTCTCTTTCTCCTCTCTTCTATCTCTCTCTCTCTCTCCTCTTTCTCCTCGGTCTCCTCTTCTCCTCTTTCTCCTCTCGGTCTCTGTCTCCTCTTTCTCCTCTCTTCTCTCTCTCTCTTTCTCCTCTCGTCTCTTCTCTCTCTCTCTCTTCTTTCTCCTCTCGGTCTCTGTCTCCTCTTTCTCCTCTCTCTTTCTATCTCTCTCTCTCTCTCCTCTTTCTCCTCTCGGTCTCTGTCTCCTCTTTCTCCTCTCTCCTCTTTCTCCTCTCGGTCTCTGTCTCCTCTTTCTCCTCTCTCTTTCTCTCTCTCTCTCTCTCTCTCTGTCTCCTCTTTCTCCTCTCTCTTTCTATCTCTCTCTCTCTGTCTCCTCTTTCTCCCCTCGGTCTCTGTCTCCTCTTTCTCCTCTCTCTTTCTCTCTCTCTCTCTCTGTCTCCTCTCTCTCTCTCTCTCTCCTCTTTCTCCTCTCGGTCTCTGTCTCCTCTTTCTCCTCTCTCTTTCTCTCTCTCTCTCCTCTTTCTCCTCTCGGTCTCTGTCTCCTCTTTCTCCTCTCTCTTTCTATCTCTCTCTCTCTCTCTGTGTCTTCTCTTTCTCCTCTCTCTTTCTATCTCTCTCTCTCTCTGTCTCCTCTTTCTCCTCTCTCTTTCTATCTCTCTCTCTCTGTCTCCTCTTTCTCCTCTCTCTTTCTATCTCTCTCTCTCTCTGTCTCCTCTTTCTCCTCTCTCTTTCTATCTCTCTCTCTCTCTTTCTGTCTCCTCTTTCTCCTCTCTCTCTCTCTCTGTCTCCTCTTTCTCCTCTCTCTCTCTCCTCTTTCTCCTCTCGGTCTCTGTCTCCTCTTTCTCCTCTCTCTCTCTCTCTCTCTCTCCTCTTTCTCCTCTCGGTCTCTGTCTCCTCTTTCTCCTCTCTCTTTCTCTCTCTCTCTCTCTCCTGTTTTTCCTCTCTGCCTCTCTCCTCTTTCTCCTCTCTGTCTGTCTCTGTCTCTCTCCTCTTTCTCCTCTCTGTCTGTCTGTCTGTCTGTCTCTCCTCTTTCTCCTCTCTGTCTGTATATATATATATATATATATATATATATATATATATATATATATATATATATATATATATCCTCTTTCTCCTCTCTGTCTGTCTCTATCTCTCTCTCTTCTCTTTCACCTCTCTGTCTGTCTCTCCCTCTCTCTTCTTTCTCCTCTCTGTCTGTCTCTCTCTCAACAAGTTCCCTCTCTCTCTTTCTGTCTCCTCTTTCTCCTCTCTCTCTCTCTCTGTCTCCTCTTTCTCCTCTCTCTCTCTCCTCTTTCTCCTCTCGGTCTCTGTCTCCTCTTTCTCCTCTCTCTTTCTCTCTCTCTCTCTCCTCTTTCTCCTCTCGGTCTCTGTCTCCTCTTTCTCCTCTCTCGTTCTATCTCTCTCTCTCTCTCTGTGTCTTCTCTTTCTCCTCTCTCTTTCTATCTCTCTCTCTCTCTGTCTCCTCTTTCTCCTCTCTCTTTCTCTCTCTCTCTCTCTGTGTCTCCTCTTTCTCCTCTCTCTTTCTATCTCTCTCTCTCTCTGTCTCCTCTTTCTCCTCTCTCTTTCTATCTCCCTCTCTCTCTGTCTCTCTCCTCTTTCTCCTCTCTGTCTGTCTCTGTCTCTCTCCTCTTTCTCCTCTGTCTGTCTCTCCTCTTTCTCCTCTCTGTCTGTCTCTGTATATATATATATATATATATATATATATATATATATATATATATATATATATATATATATATCCTCTTTCTCCTCTCTGTCTGTATATACATATCTCTCTCTCTCCTCTTTCTCCTCTCTGTCTGTCTCTGTCTGTCTCTCCCTCTCTCTTCTTTCTCCTCTCTGTCTGTCTCTCTCTCAACAAGTTCATGATCACTGCCTACTTGTTCCCAAGCCTCTCGGTCACACACAGATAGCCAGACCTGCAGATAACAACTTGATGAACCCCGCTGACAAACCTTTGACAACGTAACAAGCAAACCTTTCTTCACGACTTCTAACTTACGTCTGTCTTCTCTGTCTGTCTGTCTGTCTGTGTCTCTTTCCTCTCGTGTGTTTGTGTGTCTGTGCGATCCAGCGCGCGCGTGTGTCTCTTTGTGTACGAGTGCGTATCTGTGCGGGTGCGTGTGTGCTTGTGGACGTGTGAGCGTGCATGATGTGTGTGTGTGAAGTGAATGTACACACACACACACACACACGCAAACATATCTATCTATCTATCTAAACATATATATATATATATATATATATATATATATATATATATATAAGCAAACAGAACTGAGTGTTCCATGGTTTCTCCACTGCAGTGGGAAGACATTTACAACTAAGTCTCTTTTGTGTGTGTGTGTGTGTGTGTGTGTGTGTGTGTGTGTGAAGGACAATGACTCAGAAATTAGGAGGCAAGATTGCACTGGCTCTCAGTGCTGCAGCCTTGGGGGCAGGTTGGCCTTTTGGGAACCATCCCAACGCCGGCTGTCCTACAGCCCTCTTGGCCGAGAGAGTGGGGATGTAACTTGGAACTGGGCAAGACATTTGGCTACTGTCATCGAATTCTAGCCCAGATCGTCAGGACAGCATAATTATGCCCCCTTCTGCTGTTCTGGTGGTCATTGTAGGACATGACTCACTACCATACATACGTAATTAATATATATATATATAATGAATAAAACAAAGTTGAAAACCAACCCTTATTTTGTTAAACAAAAACAAAAAATCTGAATTTTCGCTGCTACCCAGCATTTTGGTCACAGTTCGCTCATAATAGGTGACGTAATGTTACTTTTTACGTCATCTTTCTGACCTTACATGATGTTCTTCTGCTACGTAAATATAACATGTTCTAAATATTCCTTCAATTGTCCATACACCTCTCTCTCTCCCTCTCTCTCAGTGATGGTGTATAACCACCTCGACGACAAACCGGATATAAATGTGCATGCTCTTTTCAAATTATCAGAAGTTGATTACACTAGAAATAATGAAGGCAAGATTTTTTTTTTTATCAGGCATTGCTATACAAACAAGCGGAAGTTTTGTTTGCTTTCAGAATTGCTAATTTTTGGGGGTCCATGTCATTGCGTCGACAGCTCATTGCGTCGACAGCAAACAAATAATAAAGAACGGGGGGTGGGGGTGGGGGGGGGGAACTAGTGCACATACGATGCAAGGTTTACGCGTTAAAAGTGTGTGTGTGTGTGTGTGCGTCTCTCTCTGTCTCTCTGTCTGTCTCTCTCTGTCTCTCTCTGTCTGTCTGTCTGTCTCTCTCTCCCTCCCTCCCTCCCCCCCCCCCTGTCTCTCCTCTCTTTCGTGTGTGTGTGTGTGTGTGTGTGTGTGTGTGTGTGTGTGTGTGTGTGTGTGTGTGTGTGTGTGTGACCGTGCCGAATTTTAAAGAAATTCTGTCGTGAAAAAGAAATACAACGATACAAATCCATAACTAAGGTTCAGAGTTCACAACGAAACCCCATGGTTGTCGCTTCAAGTGTTCTGTCTGACAAACAGAAGAAGATTTGTGGCAGGGGGGGAGGAGGAGGTGAAGGGAGAAGTGTGTCTGTTTCCCCCTAACCCTCTCCTCTTCCTCAGTTTCAGTTTCAGTTTCTTGCCCATTTCACACCGTAATAACTAACTAACTAACTAACGAACGAACGCTATCTGTTGGGAGCCATCCATACATCTGTTCCACCCATCCTGCAGTCTCGCGCTCCCCGACACACCAAAACCAACCGTCCGGAATTATTACTTACAGTTACACCTCTCTGTGGGCTGAAAGAAATGAACTAACCAGCCACATGTATGTTCTGCTATTTTTCCTCTCTCTGTCTCTGTATCTCTATCTATCTATCTATCTATCTAGCTCCCTCTGCCTTTTTATCTCTGTCTGTCTCTATCTATCCCCATCTCTGTGTCTGTCTCTATCTCTGTATCCTTCTGTCTGTATCTCTATCTATTTCCATCTGCCTCTGTATCGCTGTCTCTCTCTGTCTCTATCTATCCCTATCTCTGTGTCTGTCTCTATTTCTGTTTCCTGCTGTCTCTATCTCTCTCTCTCTCTCTCTTATATATATATATATATATATATATATATATATATATATATATATATATATATATGTGCGTGTGTGTGTGTGTGTTCATTTCTGTGTCTGTTTTTTCTCTATCTCTGTCTCTTAATCGATCTCTGTCTCTCTCTCTCTCTGTATCTCTATCTCTGTCTGTACATCTGTCTCTGTATCGACCTATCTCTGTCTCAATCTCTGTCTGTACATCTGTCTGTCTCTATCTCTGTATCTCACTCACTCTCTCTCTCTCTCCACTCTGTTTCTTTATATTTCACTGTGTGCATATCTATCTCTGTCTCTCTATCTCTCTATCTCTGTCTCTGTGTATCTGTCTCTCTCTGTCTCTCTCTGTGTCTTTATCTATCTCTGTCTTTACCTCTATCTCTATCTTATTCTTGATGCTCTCAGAACCTTCAACAAGAATCTGTCCCAAGAAGACACTCGGTAACGACACGACATTCCACCCATACCATTGAGAGGGCGCCGCGTCAGACTCACGGTTGAGTGTGCGGGGCAAGCCGCTGGACCGTCAGTGCGTGCCTGGCTTGTCTGGTGACCAGTCACTGACTGACTTCACGGCTCACGTCAGTCTGTAAGCGCGTTGGGTTACGCTGCTGGTCAGGCATCTGCTTGGCAGATGTGGTGTAGCGTATATGGATTCGTCCAAACGCAGTGACGCCTCCTTGAGCTACTGAAACTGAAACAGAAGGTGTGAGTTTTTGTCGTTGTTGACAATGTGACTGATGTGAAGTGGTGTTCCCTTTCTCTGCCATCCTCCAGAAACCTTCCTTCTTCTTATCTCTCTCTCCATCCCCCTCCCGTCTCTCTCGCACACACACACGCTCTCTTTCGCTCTTTCTCCCTCTCTATTTAGCTCTCTCGTTCTCTCTCTGTTTTTCTTGCTCTCTCTCTACCCCCCTCTCTCTCTTGCTCTCTTTTGTTCTTTCTGTTTCTCCCCCTTCCGCCCCCCCCCTCTCTTTCGCCCTATATTTTTCACTCTCCCTCTCTCTCTCTTGCTCTTTTGCTCTCTCTCTCTCTCTCGCTCTATCGCTCTCTCTTTCACTCTCTCTCTCTCTTTTGCGCTCTCTCTGTTTTTCTCTTTCGTTCTCTCCCCTCCCTCTCTCTCGCTCACTCTCTGTCTCTTTCGCTCTGTCTCTGTCTGTCTGTCTGTCTCTCCAGCTCCTAGCTCGCCCCCCTCTCTCCTGCCCCCATCCCTTCTCTGTCTCGTTCTTTTCTCTTGGCAGTCTCTCTCTCTCTCTCTCTCTCTGACTGTCTCCCCCTTTCTCTCCCTCTCTTTCTCTCTCTCTGATGATGAGATATCCACGTGTTTGCCTTCCAATTATCGTGCCAACATAAAATTCGCGGTGAAATGGCTTTGTAAACGAGCGAACGTCATACATACGTGACGTCGTGTTTCGAAGATCCGTTTGATGATGAAGAGATATGAGAAAAGGGGGTGGTGGGGGGGGGGGGAGGGGATTGGAGGTTGCAGGAGGGGTTGTGGGGGGAAGGAGGTGGGGGGCGGAGGGGGAGGGGGATGGGGGAGGAGGGAAGTAAGAAGGGGGGCGGAGGGAGATGGGGGTGGATACGTTGTTTATCGTCGAACACGTGCACCCATCCGCGCGCGCCAAGTAGGGAGGGTTTTATGAGCTAGCAGATGCAGACGACAGATTCAATTTTCACGTGTTTTTTTTTTTTTTCTTTTGTCTTCTCACTGTTTAGGGACGGTTAGGGCCGTTTAGGTTATTTGGGGGAATAGTAAACACACACACACACACACACACAAAACCAAACCAAACCAAAAAAATAAAAATAAAATAAAATAAAAATAAAAAAACCCACTCACGCACATACACACAAGCGTGCACGCGTATGCTCTCACAAACACCATTATCACAACCAGTCACAACAACCATCACTGTTTCATCACCGGTAGCAACACAAACATCACCCCACAACCCACACAACCCACCCACCAAACAAAACGATACTCAAACCACGGGTCTAACAACGCCACAGTAAACACCACCACCACCACCATGAACACAACCACCACCACAACCCAAACACAGCTACAGCAAACACCACCATCACCACCACCATGGACACAACCACCACCACAACCCAAACACAGCTACAGCAAACACCGCCATCACCACCACCATGGACACAACCACCACCACAACCCAAACACAGCTACAGCAAACACCGCCATCACCACCACCATGGACACAACCACCACCACAACCCAAACACAGCTACAGCAAACACCACCATCACCACCACCATGGACACAACCACCACCACAACCCAAACACAGCTACAGCAAACACCACCATCACCACCACCATGGACACAACCACCACCACAACCCAAACACAGCTACAGCAAACACCACCATCACCACCACCATGGACACAACCACCACCACAACCCAAACACAGCTACAGCAAACACCACCATCACCACCATTAACACCACCAAAACCACAACAACAGCCACAGCAAAACAAAAAACAAAACAAAAACAAAAAAACAACAACAAAAAAACACCACCACCATCATCACCACTACGCAACCATCACTATTAAAACAGCTAACGACACCACCACTACAACAACAAACATCACCACCACAACAACAAACATCACCACCACCAACACCAAAACAACCATCACCACAACAAACACCACCATCACCATCTCCACCACCATTAAAACAGCTAACAACAAACATCACCACTACAACAAAAAAAAAACATCACCACCACCAACAGCAAAACAACCACCTCTACAGCAAACACCACCATCACCATCTCCACCACCACTAACACCACCACCACCACCACCTCTACATCCACCAACACCACTCCATGTTTGTAAAGCGCCTAGAGATTGGTCTCTAGCCAAGGATAGGCGCTACGTAACTACTAATACTGCTAGTACTATTACTACTTCTAATGATAAGAATAACAATTATAATAATCATGATAATAATAATAATAATAATAATAACAAAAAATACCACAACAAACACAACAAAACAACTCACCAATCCACCCACCCACCAAAACAAACCAAACCCAAACAAACACACAACACACTCGCACGATCCTTGCACGGGCAGCCCGTAATGTGTCTGGAGCACCCTGCAATACCACACTTCTGCCCCTAACGAAACCGTCCCTATAACCATCACCACCACCACAACAAAACACCACAACAATCGCCACAAACTAACCCACCCACCAACCAAACCAAACCCAAACAAAACAAAACAGCACACCCACATGACCCTTGCACGGGCATCCCGTGTCTGGAGTATCCAGCTATACCACGCGTCCACCCCTAACGACATTGTCCCTACACCACCACCACCACAACAACAAAACACCGCAACAACCAACCAACCCACCCACCCAACCACCCACCCAACCAAACTCAAAGACCCAGCCATACCACACTTCTGCCCCTAACAACACCGTCCCTGTAATACACCACCACCACAAAAACAACCGCCACCAACCAACCCACCCACCCACCCACCAAACCAAACCCAAAGACCGAACTGTACCAAACGACTGCCCCTAACAATATCGTCCCGGTAACCACTGCCACCACCACAACAACAAAACACCACAACAATCACCACCAACCAACCAACCAACCAACCCACCTACCCAAACCAAACCCACATACCAAACGACTGCCCCTAACAAAACCGTCCCTATACCCACCACCACCACTATAACAACCGCCACCAACCAACCAACACACACACCGATCCACCCACAACATTCAAACCCACACAACAAACATACAGCCACACTCATGCGACCCTTGCTGGGGGCAGCCCGTGTTGTGTGTGGAGTACCCAGGGAACAACATTGTCCCAATAACCACCACCACCACCACGAAACAGGTAACCGTCTGCCTAGGAAGCGAGAGAATCTGAGCGTGCTGGTTCGAATCACGGTTCAGCCGCCAATATTTTTCCCCCCTCCACTAGACCTTGAGTGGTGGTCTGGCCGCTTAGTCATTCGGATGAGACGATAAACCGAGGTCCCGTGTGCAGCATGCACTTAGCGCACGTAAAAGAACCCACGGCAACAAAAGGGTTGTTCCTGGCAAAATTCGGTAGAAAAATCCACTTCCATAGGGAAAACAAATAAAAAAACTGCACGCAGGAAAAAATACAAAAAAAAAGGGTGGCGGTGTAGTGTAGCGACGCACTCTCCCTGGGGAGAGTAGCCCGAATTTCACACAGAGAAATCTGTTGTGATAAAAAGAAATACAAATACAAATACAACATTCGCCACCTACCAACCCACTCACCCACACCAGCAAAACACACAGCACACACTCACGCGATCCTTGCTCGGGCAGCCCGTGGTGTGTCTGGAAGACCCAGGTACAGGTCTGTCCCTCGCAGAAGGCCCAGAGCCCCCTGTTGCGCTGTCCCTCCACGATCCAGTACGGCGTGGCGAAGGAGATGATGCTGGCCAGGTTGGTCAGCACCAGGAACACCAGCCCCACTATGGCACACAGCGTTGTCATCATCTTGAACACTGGACGCTGGGCACTGGACGCTGGACTGGACACTGGACGCTAGACTGGACACTGGACGCTGGATACTGGACTGGACACTGGACGCTGGACACCGGACTGGACACTGGACGCTGGACGCTAGACTGGACACTAGACGCTGGACACTGGACACCAGACTGGACACTGGACACTAGACGCTGGACACTGGACGCTAGACTGGACACTGGACGCTGGACACTGGACTGGACACTGGACGCTGGACTGGACTGGACACTGGACGCTGGACTGGACACTGGACTGGACGCTGGACTGGACACTGGACACCGGACTGGACACTGCAAGGCTGCAACGGGGGTGGTGTGGTTGTACAATTTGACAGAATGGAATACAAATCATCTTGGGACACTGGATGGACACTGCATACCACAGAGAGACAGACAGAGACATACAGAGAGACAGAGATACTCAGAGAGAGAGAGAGAGAGAGAGAGAGGTGGGGGCCAGATAGACAAACAGAAAGAAAGACAGACACAAAGAGACAGACACAACACAGACCGAGACAGATAATGACAGACAGAAAGGGGGCGGGGCGAGACAGACAGAGGGGGATACGGGGAGGGAGAGGGGTTGGGGGTGGGGGGAAGACAGACAAACAGACAGACAGACCAACACTGGGGCAGTAAGACACAGAGACAGACAAACACAGCGACTAACAGGCGAAGGGTGTATCTAATAGTGTTTAGAACTATCACCCCCCCCCCCCCATCACTCACTCACACACATACACACATCAACCCGGAACACCCGCCTCCCCAACGCCCCCCCCCCTCCCTCGCCCCCCCGCCCCTCCCCCCAAAAAAAATAGAGGCCTCTTGTTTACAACAGCACAAAATTATTCGAAAACGCTTAGCAGAGACATGATGGTATTTCACTGACCAACACACGAACAGTGCTTTCCGACAACAAAGTGCCACCCACTTCTTGGTGCTGAGACCCACGGGGGGAAAGCAGGAAGCATTTAATACTGTATCAGGACAAGAGAGGGGGTGGGGGTGGGGGTGGGTGGCGGGGGGAGGGTGGGGAGGTGTACGATTACGGATACTTTAATCACGTACATGCAATTGACCCTCATTAGAACAGGGGGGAGGGGGGAGAGGGGAGACAGAGAGCGAGAGAGAGAGGCAGAGAGAGAGAGAGAGGAGAGAGAGAGAGAGAGAGAGAGAGAGAGAGAGAGAGAGAGAGGACAGACAGACAGACGGACAGACGGGCAGAGGCAGAGACAGAAAGAAAGACAGAAACACAGAGAGACAGACAGACAGACAGAGGGAGGGACAGAGAGAGACAGGGAGAGCGGAGGGAGAGACAGGGAGAGGGAGAGACAGGGAGAGGGAGAGACAGGGAGAGCGGAGGGAGAGACAGGGAGAGGGAGAGACAGGGACAGAGAGAGACAGGGAGAGCGGAGGGAGAGACAGGGAGAGGGAGAGACAGGGACAGAGAGAGACAGGGACAGAGAGAGACAGGGAGAGCGGAGGGAGAGACAGGGAGAGGGAGAGACAGGGAGAGGGAGAGACAGGGAGAGCGGAGGGAGAGACAGGGAGAGGGAGAGACAGGGAGAGCGGAGGGAGAGACAGGGAGAGGGAGAGACAGGGAGAGCGGAGGGAGAGACAGGGAGAGGGAGAGACAGGGAGAGCGGGGAGAGACAGGGAGAGGAGAGACAGGGAGAGCGGAGGGAGAGACAGGGAGAGGGAGAGACAGGGAGAGCGGAGGGAGAGACAGGGAGAGAGGACAGAGAGAGCGGAGGGAGAGACGGGAGGGAGAGACAGGGAGGGAAGGAGAAACAGAAGAGGAGAGCGGGAGGGAGAGACAGGGAGAGCGGAGGAGAGACAGGGAGAGGGAAGGAGGGGAGAGACAGAGAAGAGGGAGAGCGGAGGTGAGAGACAGGGAGAGGAGAGAAGGAGAGCGGAGGGAGAGACAGGAGGGGAGAGACAGGAGAGCGGAGGGAGAGACAGGGAGACGGGAGGGGAGAGACAGGGAGAGGGAGAGACAGGGAGAGCGGAGGAGAGACAGGGAGAGGGAGAGACAGAGGGAGCGGAGGAGAGACAGGGAGAGGGAGAGACAGGGAGAGCGGAAGGAGAGAGGGCAGGAGAGACAGGGAGAGGGAGAGACAGGGAGAGGGAATACAGGGAGAGCGGAGGGAGAGACGGAGGGAGCAGGGGAGAGGAGAGCACGAGGGAAACAGGAGGGAGAGCGAGAGACAAGGGAGAGGGAGCGGGAGAGACAGGGGAGAAAGGGGGAGCGGAGGAGAGAAGGAATAAGGGAAGAGAGAGCAGAAGGAGAGGCGGAGAGAAGAGAGGGATACGGGGAGAGCAGGAGAGACGGAGGGAGAGAGAGAGGAAAGGGAGCAGGAGGGAGAGCGAGGAGAGACGGAGAGGAAGAGACAGGTGAGAGGGAGAGACAGGGAGAGCGGAGGAGAAACAGGAACAGGATGAGGGAGAGCGGAGGAGAGACAGGGAGAGGAGCAGGAAGGGGGAGAGAGACAGGAGAGGGAAATGCAGGGAGAGCGGAGGAGAGCAGAGAGGGAGACAGGGAGAGAAGGGAGAGCGACAGGAGGGAGGAGAGACAGGGAGAGGGATACAGGAGGGGCGAGGAGAGACAGGAGGGAGAGCGGGAGACAGAAGGAGAGCGGAGGGAGAGACAGGGGAGAGAGGAAGGGAGGGAGAGACAGGGAGAGCGGAGGGAGAGAGAGAGGGAGAGGGAGAGGGGAGACATGGAGAGGGAGAGCGGAGAGACAGGAGGGAGAGACAGGAAGAGGAGAGAGAGAGAG
>NC_134891.1:26997884-27000384 GCF_041734735.1 Babylonia areolata
TGACTGAAAAACTCACAGAAGTACCAGCAAAAGCAAAAGCTTTCGTAATTAGTGAAAACACACGGTTTAAACACACAGAACACAACCGGCAACTCCCAGAATCGTACCACTGTTGAGGACCTGACTCAGTCGCACTGCACAGAAGCCGTCAGCTTCTTCTTCTCTGTGATGCTCACAGCAGGAAATGTATAATATAGGTCACGGAAGTTTTGGGGGAGCCAAACTTGTGGCAGTAATAGCGGTGTAGCGGTGTGTATAGCATCTTGCTTCGCTTCTTTGGCGCATGACATGGAGCAGAAGCTGCCAGCCAGCCAGCCAACCATTGGTTCCAGAGCCTCCCGCTTCCGCGTGCGTGCGTGCGTGTGTTCAACACGCGCGCGCTGTTCCTACGCCTAGGTCGGGTCAAGTGAGACTGCGCGAGGTGTGGTGATGATGATCAGCATTTTGATAGAATTTTTTTTTTTTCGCTTAAAGTCTGCTATTTCCCAGCTTCACATCCCGTTTCAAGACAGCTGTTTATTTTCCACGACAATTAACTGAACTGATTTAATGCCAGACAGACAACATAACAACGGGATTGCGTAGCGGGACTACTTTGCGGGGACAACCTCCCCCCTTTGGCTGGCGGATGTAGGGCGGAGTTGTAGGGCACGGGGTGAAGAAGTCAATCCGGGGGGGTATCCCGCGTAATTATAGAATGTCGGAGAGGCTGTCACGGTCAGAGGTACCGGAACAAGTCGGGTCTGACAGGCGTTGCTCAGGGGATAGGGGTGAGGGTGTGGAGGGTTTTGGGGGTTGGGATTGAAGCGGGTGGTGGCGGAGAGGGAGAGGGGTGGGTTGGGGGTGGGGGTGGGGGGTGTTGATCAGGAGTGATGGGTTGTGTGTGTGTGTTTGTTTTTTTAGCTCAGTCGGAGAGCTGATATTGAACTGCTGCCGGACTGTCAAAGAAAAGTACAGTGTAGTGTGATGGTCAGTCATGTCCGATTACGACCATCCGAACAGCAGAGGAGTCAACTGCTGTCCCGGCTACATTGTATTGTATTGTATTGTATTGTATTGAAGCGAGAATTAAATACAAAGCTGCGTGTTTCTGCTATTCTGCTTTCCACTCCGCATGACCTACATAATAATCTTTCTGACTTTATCAGTGTTTAACTCACTCAGTACGGCCAGTCCTCTCTTCTCCTCTACACAGACCCCTCGGATGTCCAGTGGGTGTCTGAATGACCCAACCTTTAGCTTCCGTCGTCAGAATTGTGGTATTCTTTGTCAACATTCACCTCTTCAGTATAAGAAAGAGCCTTCCGTTTGCAATATTTTGATGGTGGTAATTGGGGTGAAACGCTGTTAACGTCGTCTCTTTCGCCGTTCGTATGGAGAGAGTTAAACGGCTCCCCGCAAGAAATCTCCGCTCCAAATGTAATCATCAGTCTGATACATTGCGATAGGAATAGCCGGCGAAAGCAATACTCCATAGACAAATGCAGGTGGACATCCGCCAGTCAAGGGAGATAATAACGTCTCTGGCGCTGCTGGCGATGTTCATTTGGAAACACGCACTGACTTTACAATAATTTGTACGAGTAACAATGAATCATAATCATTTCTATCCAACGAATAACGTAAGTGTTACCGCAGAGAAATATTTATTGTTGTTGTTGGTGGTGGTGGTGGTGGTGGTGGTGTTCTTGTTGTTAATGTTTTTTTGTTTTTTTGGGGGTGTTTTTTTTTTTTTTTTAACATTTTTAAAATTCCATTTTGATAGGTTGACATTTTACACCACCACCAACAACATCTTAATGGACATTTATAAAGAAAAAAAAAAACAGAAAAAAACAACATAAATAGACTGATATTGTTGGTGCTTTTCTTGTTGTTAATGTTGCTTGTTCTTAAATTTTGACAATCGGCACAAAAAGAAAAAAAAAGAAAAGAAAAACAAACAAACAAAGAAACAAACAAACAAAAAAAAACCCACTGAAGTAACCACCATCATTTGACCTCCATAGTTATTATTGTGACAACTGAACCTTGAAAACGAGAATCATTCTCATCACTACGGTGTGTTAAAGACAAACACCCCCAAAGAAACAGACAGGAAAACCTTGAACAGGTGAGAAAACCTACGCGGATAACATATAAATAAAGGAGTTAAGGATGGAAGAAAAAAGAACTGACAAAATGATATAAAAAAAAGGGAAAAAAAAAGAAAAAAAAACTTTTTTTAATGTCGCAATGCCTATGAATGTATGTCAAATACAATTCTCATCAATTAAAAAAAAACAACCCAAAAAACAACCCTTCAAAGCAACTAACAGCGGCCCATATAAATTAAATGTGTGTGTGTGTGTGTTTGTGCCGTGTGTGTGTGTGTGTGTGTCTACGTCCGTCTGTCTGCCTCTGTGTGTGTGTGTGTGTGTGTGTGTGTCCTTCTCTGTAAGTATGTATGTACGAATTAACTGATGCGTGCGTGCGCGCGTGAACGAGTGTGTGTTTGTGT
>NC_134891.1:27005384-27027884 GCF_041734735.1 Babylonia areolata
CGGCCATGCAGAAAAAAACATGACATTCACCGGAGAGGAAAAAAAATTAGTTGTGAATTGAACAACGTGACTACCAGTCCGCCACTACCCGCAATGGACGGTCAAAGCACACTTACACACACGGTAACGTGTTCGGTTTTCAACACGCACACACACACACACACACACACCACGGACATTAGATCTGTCTGCACCACAAAAGAGCCTGTGCAGACTTTTGCACCACGGAGATCCGCACGCATGGCAAGTGATGCTTGGTGTCGCTTGCTTCAGCTCTGTTCAGTGGATCACCAGTACAGAGAAAGCGACATATCTCTGGAATCACACACCACTTGTATTATTTGCTTGTTCAGTTCCAGACCTGGCGACCGCCGGCGTGGTTCTGCCTGGTATTGTGTGTGGCCCTGTGGGGATAATAATGAACGCTAGACACTGGGTTGTGTATGGGAGCGGGAGTGGGTGTGTGTGCGGGTGTTGTGGCGGAAGAGTGGGGATGGGATGAAGGGGAGGGGTGGAGGGCGAGGTGGAGGGGTGGTGGTGGTGAGGAGGATGCGTCACCGCCACCGCCACCTCCACCGCTACACCACCGTCACCGCGTACTAGCTGTTGCTGATGATGGTGAAAGTGGCAGCGATGTTGATGGCCACACGCCCGTTTTATTGAAGAACGTCGCATCAAACCAAACCAAGAAGCTTGATATGAGAAAGAAGAAGGGAAAACAGAGAAGAAGCTAATTCCGCTTTGCTCCATGATGTATCCACAAACATCTCTCAAAAATAGTCCTGTTTTGAACCCCTGCCTTTCCCCACCCCTAGAAAAGACTGAAGTAGTAAACGGATTGTTAGTGATGTGAAATTTACTTGAATAACGATTTTGTTTTGCTTGTAGGGCCCACATAAAGCTGTATTACTGGATACCATGCCAATAAGCAGAAAAATCCCAGATTCTTGTTTTGAGCAGCACACAAGCCGGAATAGTTCTTCCCCTTAACTTGCTCAGTACACGTTGAGTGTTGGGCTGTGCGTGAGTTTTTCAAACTAGACGATAAATCATGTTTCGTGCGACAGCATGCACGTAAATTAGCGGGGAAAGAATATTAAAACAAACATGTGAAAAGAATCCTCACCGAGAAGTTGTCCCGGGCAATTGTTCGGAAACCTGGCAGGCAAATATTATCATGCGCATAAGTTAACAGAAACGCCGAGGGGAGGTGCGTTGCGTCTGATTATTGTCACCGACATTGCGCTTTCAAAGTTCCCTCAGTTGGGAATGTGAGTGGGCCGGTCTAATTTCGCAGTTGGGAAATCCCTTGTGATCGGGTATCATACTTTAGAGCAACTGCATGACGAGATTAATGATTATCAGAACGCGACGCTTTAAAGACAACTGACTAAAAGCTTATATATATATATATATATATATATATATATATATATATATATATATATAACCAGCTGAGTACACCGGCACACGCAGATACACATAGACACACATACTGACACACGCACTCACACACATGCACGCACACACACACACTGTGACACACTTACACACGCACACGGTTCACAAACACAAACGCACACACCGGCACACCGACTCAGTGGCCCTGGAGAAACTGACACAGACACTGATGCACACCGGCACACCGTGCAAACTGAATGCTCACACACCGTCCCTGCGGGGAAACACACACACACACACACTATCACACACACACACTGTGACACACACACACACACACAACACACACTGTGACACACACACACACACACACACACACACACACAACAACAACAACAACAAAACAAACAAAAACAAAAACCGCACGCGCACAAAAACCGCACGACCGCACCACCACACGCACCCGCTCTCGCCAGCTCTCTGCTCACTTCCTCTCTCTCTCTCTCTCTCAGACACACACACACAGCACACCGTCACACACACACACACACACACACACACACACACACATAAACCCATCATGTGTATTTTCCCCTATGTGTTTTCTTGCATCAGATTTAATTACGAATGTCGCCCTGAAGCTTGGTAAACAGAATGCTTTGTCAACTGTTGCGGATGAGATGACATGAAGTATTTCAGCCAGCCTCTTAAATCAAGTGCGTGTAACCAGCGATGCATACAAATTGTCTTCCCTTGAGTCCACCGACGCAAGTGGTAAACACATTAAAAAACATATATATATTAAGTTTGACCGGCGCTTCTTCTTCTTCTATGGACATTTATTTATTTATTCATTCATTTATTTATTCTTCTTTGCCTGGACTAGGCTGACCCTGGAGAAAGGTCTAGTGACGGTGAGGAAAGACTCACTGACCACAGGGAAAGTCCTGTTGACAGTGGGAAAGATTACAACTTGGGACGGATTCTCTCTTGAGGGCACGTAAGACCGTATGGCTGTGTCTGGAGTGGAACTGTCTTCATCTGCGGGCAGAGGCGGCCCGGTTTGGTCTGTGGGGTGTGCTCAGCAGCTGGACTGAGGGTAGTGTCTTTTGCCGGTGGGCTCTGCAGTCATGAAATACTGGCTGGTACACCCAGGGGGTTATTCTTTTAACTCTCTCCACACGAACGGCGAAAGAGACGACGTTAACAGCGTTTCACCCCAATTACCATCATTAAAATATTGCAAAAGGAAGGCTCTTATACTGAAGAGGTGAATGTTGACAAAGAATACTACAATTCTGACGACGGAAGCTAAAGGTTGGGTCATTCAGACACCCACTGGACATCCGAGGGGTCTGTGTAGAGGAGAAGAGAGGACTGGCCGAACTGAGTGAGTTAAGGCTGTCGCGAGTTGCACCCTGTGGTCTATTTTGCCTCTGTTCGGGAGCAGTTATGTCCCTTGAATTCTTAATGGAGTGTCCTGTGTGTGCCTGCACCCATCGTGAACACAGCGCAGGCCTCCAAAGGGTGGTGCAGGATTGATCCAAGGGCGCCGGATGGAGACAGTGCTACTCTGGGTCCTCCCCAGAAACCTACAGGTGTTTCTCTTTCTCCGGTCTCTTCTAAATGACTAGACGCTCAGTTTGATTTTCCACGCACACTTTGGCCGGAGAAAGGGTGAGAGCGGGAATGGAAGCAACACCCTTCACGGACCCTGTATTGGCAGCTGTAAGCGTCATAATCATCCTGCCACCTTCTTCTTTCGTGTTGGCGTGTTCTCAAAAGATTGGAGACCGCTAAAAGGGGTCACGCTCGCTCAGTATGGTTCCCGCAGCTTAGCGAAATGACGGCCTGTGTGCCAGTGGAACTATGGACGTTTATTATTTATTCATTCATTTATTTATTCATGAAGACATCTGTCTGTAGCGCATATTCTTGAAATGAAGCTCTGTGCGCTTTACTATAGTATGAAAAACTTTAACTCAAACATCCCCACACTGACAAACACATCCATATAATTTGAAGCATAGCCGGGTAAGAGAGAACAATTAAAAGATCATGTCATTGAATAAATCAAGTAATGTGTCAGATCTAAAAAAAAACAAAAAAACAATAATAAAGCGAAATAACGATAACAATGTAGACAATTGAAAGACGCACGCATGCACACACACACTGACACACACACACACGCGCGCACACACACACATGCCACTGATGCACACACGCATGCACCGACAAGCGCACGCATACACACACACATACACACCGGCACACACACACACACACTGCACACACACACACACACACACACACACAGATCAACCATCAAACAAAGCAAACAAACTACGACATTACATCATCATAGATAAAACAGTCCCTACAAAACATTCCTTGAAGAAACATTGTAGGCTACATAAGATCTATAGATTAGAACTGGAAAGATGAAACAAACGTATGACAATGCGTGACAGAAAGACTGGTATATATATAGAGAGAGAGAGAGAGAGACAGAGAGAGAGACAGAGAAACAGAGAGAGAAAAAGACAGGAGATTGAGAAAGACATACAGAGATTGAGACAGAGGGAGAGAGACAAACAGAGAAATAGAGAGACAGAGAGAGAGAGTTCGCTGAATATATGCACACACACACACGCACACGTGTATATATATATATATATATATATATATATTCTGATGGTTATAGAGTAAGCAAGACAATGCTTTTTTCATCCAGCCCTCGAAGGGAGAAAGAGAAGAAGAGTGGGAGGGGCGAAGGGGGGGGGGGGCATACAGACAAACAGGTAGAAAAAACAACAATGGCAGACAGAAAGACAGACAGAGACAATCAGACAGAGAGACAGGCAGGCATGGAGAGAGAGAGAGAGAGAGAGAGGGGGGGGGGGGGGGGGAATTTCATTACAAAGTTGTTGGTGTTTTTTTAAAAATATATTTCATCCCGTCCTTTGATAAACAAAATAAAATAAAATAAAATCTCGATATCATTTTTCTTCGGTGTGAAGCATTAAGCAGCCCACTTCTTTCCAAAGGCTTTTATTGTTTTCCCACCGTCGAGAGGCAACTGACACCAGCAGACGACAGTTAGAATGTCAACACTAATTGTTCGCGTCAGTTGTTCACGCTCGCTTTGCATTCTGTTCAGTGGGCACTCACCTGGTTGTTTTGAAGCAAACACGACAGGTGTTGTCGAGCTGCGGAGTCTAGCTATTCTTTACATTCACCCAGCGTGCGTGACACTCATGACAAATTGGCCGCAAAGTCGCAGGTTATATAAACTGGTGCGTTTTTCTTCACGTCTCCCGTTTCCAGTGATCCGACACCCCAGACTGCTTGAAATTTTGAATATAAATACGGCTGAGATTGTGCGAAGTTGCCATCAGGGTTGTAGTTTTGTGCATCGTAAATGTATGCATCACTGCGCGTGAAAATTATGTAGAATTTCAATCTGTACCTGTCTTTGTTAGTTTTTTTTTTTGTTTTTGATTTTGTTGTTGTTTTTATTTTTTTTTATTTTTTTTTCATTGGTTTTATTTTATATCAATTATTTGTCAAGCTGGTGTGTTTAAGTGTGCAGCAAATGGACTGTGAATTGGTGGTTTGAAAGTAACAATACATATTTTTAGCTGAACCAGTCTCACGTTATTTCTCTTTTTTCTTTTCGCAAAAAAGAAGAAGAAAAAGTGAAAAACAAAAACAAAAAAACAACAACAAAAAACAAAAACAAACAAACAAAAAACAACAACAACAAAAAACAAAAACGATTGGTTTTTCTCTCTCTCAGATTTATAGTTGTATCTTCACAAAATTAAAGGCAACTTGTGTTGCAAGTGCTATTTAAATTATCCATTCATAATCATTTCTAGTCTAGCTCAGTTCAGCTTTTTGTTTCAAGGAGGTGACAAAGCGTGCGGACTGATCCATATACGCTACACCAAATCTGCTTTTTCTTTTTTTAAAGGAGGGGAGCAGATGTCTCCTGACCGATGCATAAACACAACGCGCTGCATGGTCAGGTCTTGAGAGCCTACCATAAGTTTGTGTATAATCACAGTCTTGCTGTTTATGAGAACACGGAATTCAGTTGTGTCAGTGAGATATAACCTACTTATTGTTGCAGAACTTTGCTCCACAGAGCTTTCTTAGCAACGTAAAAAAACAAAAACAAAAAAAAACTTCAACAACGGAATCAGCGACAGTGAGATGATAAGACGCTGAACCAGTCTACATTATATTTCCTGCCGAAGAGCATATATTTGTACCGAAGTATCAATCGACAATAAAGTTTGTGTGTTCGTGACCAAATCTCTGTGTTGAACAACTCTTCTGTCTTTTCCATTGGAGACACCTGTTTAGACTTTCGGTCAGCATGTATCCAGGGATCGCCGCAGTCCTGATAGTAGTTGTGATTTCTGTTGCTGATGGCGCCGTCACAAGTGAGCGATAATGCCTACGTTTCTTTTTGCGTTTGTGTGTTTCTTTGGTGCTTTTTCTCGGACCGTGCTTAGTAATGATGATAACAATAGGCATGATAACAGGTATAACAGGCATGATGATAAGCATTGTAATAACAGGACAATAATAGGCATAATAATGATAATAATAGGCTTATGATAATGATAATAATGATAACACTAGGTATGATAATAATCTTGACACACACGCCACAAACCTTTGCTGCAATATACACTCGTGATATACATGAGATAAACTATGATTAAAAACTTATTCAGGCAGGTGAACTTCAACCACCGGGGGGATTAATGCAAAACGAGAGTAGATTTTTAAACAGTAATTGTGAAAAAAAAGTGTAATAATTATTAAGCCTCTTATAGGTGAGCGATGACATAATTTGAGGGGGTCGTTGCATATAGGTTTGCTTGGTAATATACTGTTTATTTTGATTAATGACGACTGGGTCGTTCTGTAACCTGTTGCTTTTTGTTCGTTTTTCTTTCTTTTACCTTACTCAAACCTGGAAAGTGCTCGATATAAATAATACTGTAATAATGATAATCTGGTAATAACAATAATGATAATAATGATAATAATCATAACCATCATCATCATCATCATCGCTCATCATCGTCGTCGTCATTGGATATGACGAATCACAATGCTCACCTGCATTCCACCTTTTTTTCTTCTCTTTTTTAAATAGTTATCCTGGAAGCATATTTCAATTCTCCAGGTAACATTATTTGTCTGCATTAGAACTTAATCAAGGACGCACTGTTGTGCGTTTTGATAGTCGATGAATGTGACGAAATGTCAAGTTTTTTCTGTTCATCTGCTGTATGTGCATGCATCGTTGTTGTTGCGGTGTGGCGTGTACAAGAAACACTGGCATTGTTGCATGCACATTATTCATCGTTACCTGTATCCCACCTTTTCCACCCGCCATGCAGGTGTGCCCCCACGGTCCAACTCGGGTCCCGGGCTGATGAGGCTGAAGGATGGGAAACCTGTGCCCCTCCCCCTGCCCCCCCGTCCTGCCCTGCCCACCGGCATTAGGCTGGAACAGGTAAGCAGCGACAGGTGGTGTGTGTGGGGAGGGGAGGGGGGAGGGGTTGTGTGTGTGCGTGTTTGTGTGCGTGTGTGTGCGTGTTTGCAACACACCATGTATGTGTTTGTGTGTGTGTGTGTGTGTGCGCGTGTGTGTTGGCAACACGTACACCTCTGCCAGTTTTAAAGCCGAGATGGCTGGTGTGCGTCTACAGCCCAAGTATGGTGGTATTTCTGTCAACACGAAGGAACAAAGAAAGCAAAACAAAACACAAAGAAGACAGCACTTAGAATAACATTGTACACCTCATATCCGTGACAGCCGCTGTCACAGACAGAGAGCCAAAACACGTACGTTTGCAGATATACATACCCAACACTCGGCTTATATCACAGATTGACATAAGTTTACATTTGGGCCTACAGCAAAGTGAGAGCTGTATTATCAATGGTTTCTCCAGTCAATGGGAAACCATTTACAGCTTAGTCTTTTGTGAAGGACTATGACTCTCAAACTGGGAGGCAAAATTGCACTGGCTCTTAGTGCTGCAGCCTTGTGGGCTAGTTGGCCTTTGGGAACCATCCCAACGCCAACTGTCCTAAAACCCTCTTGGCCGAGAGAGTGGGGATGTACTTGGGCAAGACACTCTCCACTATAATCAAATTTCTAGCCCAGATAGTCGGGACAGCAGTTGCCTCCTCTGCCGTTCTGATGGTCATAGTCGGACACGACTGACTATCATATATATATATATATATATATACACGAGTCGATGTTCACCGGCGTCCCACCCCAGACAGGAACCTCGGCGATGACTGATAAGTGTGACGATAACAACGTCATTTTGCCCGTGTCGTTAAAGACTATTTCTTGTCCAGTAAACAGGAACGGTCAAACACACATTGTCTTCTTTCCTTCGACTTAAATTTTGTTTATTTAGATGTGGGACTGAACACAAAACACTGAAAAGGGAGACAAAAATAAAATGATGATAATAATGATAAATTGACAGATAAAAACGTGCATCGCACACCTCTGCGTTTCTGACGAACAGCCCCACTGAAATACAGAGTTTGTATTCTGCAGACCCGGCAGAATAGAAATCTCACAACAGAAGTTGGAATCTTCTCCCCGGTTTATTTTATTTTGTTTCATTGTAATAATAATAATGATGATGATGATAAAAAAAAATGAATTAAAAAAATATGCGTATGATCACACGGATGAGACGATAAACCGATGTTCCGTGTGCAATACGCACTTGGCGCACTGTAAAAGAACATTTGGCAACAAGATCAAGTGTTGTCCTCTGGCAACATCCTGTAGAAGAAATCCACTCATCTATGTATGTATGTATGTATGTATATATATATATGTATGTATGTATGTATGTATATATCATTGTGTGTGTGTGTGTGTGTGTGTGTTCGTACACACATGCAAGGACTGACTAGCACACTGGGTTATACGCCTGTCAGGCATCAACCTAGCAGATGTGGTGTAGCGTACATGAATGGATTCGTCCAAAAGACAGTGTCGCCTCTTCTTCTTCTGCGTTCGTGGGCTGCAACTCCCACATTCACTCGTATGCACACGAGTGGGTTTTTACGTGTATGACCGTTTTTACCCCGCCATGTTGGAAGCCATACTCCGTTTTCTGGGGTGTGCATGCTGGGTATGTTCTTGTTTCCATAACCCACCGAACGCTGACATGGATTACAGGATCTTTAACGTGCGTATTTGATCTTCTGCTTGCATATACACACGAAGGGGGTTCAGGCACTAGCAGGTCTGCACATATGTTGACCTGGGAGATCGTAAAAATCTCCACCCTTCACCCACCAGGCGCCGTCACCGTGATTCGAACCCGGGACCCTCAGATTGACAGTCCATCGCTTTAACCATTCGGCTATTGCGCCCGTCCAGTGTCGCCTCAATCTTTGAGAGAAGCAGAAACTGAAGCGGTTGTCACTCTGGATCTCTCTTTCCCCAGACCCGCATGGACATGAAGGACATGGCTCAGCGCTACATTGACGAACTGCTGACCAAGGAGCTGAAGCACCAGATGGACCGAACCAAGCTGGAGAAGTTCGTCACAGACATGCTCATGTGGAGGAAACTCATGTTTGACAGGGCGCAGGCGTAGGCAACACAAGGCAGTGCCTGTGAATATATATAGAGAGAGGGGGCTTGGATGTACCTGTTGCCCAGATGTCAGTGCCAGTATATGTAGGCCTTGGGTGTACCTGTTGCCCAGATGTCAGTGCCAGTATATGTAGGCCTTGGGTGTACCTGTTGCCCTGTATACATAGGGCTTGGGTGTATCTGTTGCCCTGTATATATAGGGCTTGGGTGTACCTGTTGCCCTGTATATATAGGGCTTGGGTGTACCTGTTGCCCTGTATATATAGGGCTTGGGTGTATCTATGGCCCTGTATATATAGGGCTTGGGTGTACCTGTTGCCCTGTATATATAGGGCTTGGGTGTACCTGTTGCCCTGTATATATAGGGCTTGGGTGTATCTATGGCCCTGTATATATTGGGCTTGGGTGTACCTGTTGCCCTGTATATATAGGGCTTGGGTGTACCTGTTGCCCTGTATATATAGGGCTTAGGTTATCTGTTGCCCTGTATATGTAGGGTTTGGGTGTATCTGTTGCCCTGTATATATAGGGCTTGGGTTATCTGTTGCCCAGATGTCAGTGCCTGTATATAGGGCTCCGATGTATCTGTTGTAGCACATCATGCATACATACAGTGAGACCTGGGGTGGTAGATTGCATGAGCCAAACTTTAGCAGTGCTAAGTTTTGATTATCGTTAGGAATGTTCGTAACTCCACGGTAAACTCCAGTAAACTAGGGAACATTCTTAACTCTTTAAACAAACTTAGAACTGCAAAGATCGCTTCACACAACTCAGACCAGGGTTTCTTGTAGTGGCGTGGCATCCAGTTTTTAATCTGGGGAATTTCTATAAAATACAAAACAAACAAACAAATAAACAAAACAAATTCTTATAGATATTAAAAAAACCAAAACAAAAACAAACAAAACAACAACAAAAAAACCACTATACGTTTTCTCTTGTCTGCCAGATGGTTCGGTACTTTTTCCCGAACAATCGGACATGTAGGTATTTCAATCCAAATCATAGAAAGCACATCAAACAGTGTTTGAATTCGAAATTAATTTTGTTTGTTATTCTCTGTCTTAAATGTATACTCTTCCATTGGTTTGGCTGCACCTGTTGCTGTTATTAAAGAAAAGAAGAAAAGAAAAAAAAGAGCCACCGTATGCGTAGCATAGTTGGTCAGACATCAGACTTTTGATTCAGTGTTCGAGGCCAAGTAGCAGCATCATGTTGTGTTCTTGGGAAAGCACCTTACTCCAATTTTTCCTCACTTTCCTGTTATAAGTGAGGCAAAAAAACAAAAACAAAACAAAAAACAAACATACTTCGCCTGTACTGACATGCACCAGTTGTCTCTTACACATCAATGCACCAGGCAGTGTGCAGCGACTGTGTTCAAAGATTCCAGCAGATTGACACAAAGCCGAGTGGTAAGAGCCTTGGACTTTCAGTGAGGGTCCTGGGTTTGATCCCGGTATGAGCCCCTCGTGGATTGAGGGTGGAGATTTTTCTGATCTCACAGGTCAGTGTGCCTCAATTCTTCTTCATGTATAAATTATGCACCATGCATAAGATCAGATACACATGTTTAAGATTCATGTTAATTTACTTAATATCCATGTGGATTAATAAAGTGTTTTTGATTGATTTGATTTGATGTTGGTGTGCAGTCAGTTATGGAAACATGAATTTATCCAGCCTACACCCCTCCCCGAAAAAAGAAAGAAAAAAAAAAAAAAAAAAAAAAAAACCAACTAACAGAGCATGGCTGTCTCCAAGGTTTAAAAAGAAGAGTGCAAAGCCCCCATTGCCTTTTACAGCCATCAGGGCCATTTTAACCTTCCCCATCCAATCAGGTACCATTTCACACCTGGGTGAAGTGAGGAACATCAGAGCAAAGTGCCTATCCCAAGGGCCCAACACCATGCCCAAAAGGGGTCTTAAACCCCGATCACTGATTAACACTGGTTCAGAAGTCCAAAGGCTGACTGACTGCCAATGTGCCTCCTTGAGTACTGATGATGGAGTCTCCCGTCGGTCCGACGGATGAGTAGGCAGGCAGGCTTATCTGTCGGTGTGTGTCCTCATATGGAAGAAGAGGCCGATTCTGGATGCGCAGCACTTCCCACAGGTGTTGCAAGGGAAAACGTCTCCAGAAGTTGAGCCCTGCTTCCTTCGCTCACGCTTCTCCTTAGTGGCCAGCGTTCTCTTGTTTTCAAACGTCTTTATGCCACTAGAGCACAGCATCCTCCAGCGACAGCGGTCAAGGGCATCAGTTTCCCAGGAAGTGATGTCTATGTCACAGGCTTTGAGGTTTGTCTTCAAGGTGTCCTTGAAGCGCTTGCAGTCTTCCAAGTTCACGGTGGCCTTCCTTCAGCTGGCCATACAAAAGCATCTTCGGGATCCTGCTGTCTGTCATGCGGACAGCTTGTCCTGTCCAGCGTAGCTGGCACTGGATCAGCAGGCTTTCGATGCTGGGCAGGCCGCTCCTCTCTAGGACCTGGAGGTTGGAGACCCTGTCTTGCCACTTTATGCTGAGGATCTTTTGTAGGCATCTCTGGTGAAACTGCTCAAGTTGTTGAATGCGACGGCGATACATCGTCCATGTTTCACAGCAGTACAACAAGGTGATCAGCACAACAGCTCTGTAGGTTTTCATCTTGGTGCTGAGCCTGATGCCTTTGTTGTTCCACAGCCTGTTGTTGAGTACTTGTGGGGGTAAAACGGTCATACACATAAAAGTCCACTCACATATGGATATGAGTGCATGTGGTAGTTGTAGCCCATGAACACAGAGAAACGTTCAGACACAACTGGTGTACAGATTCTGCCCTTGATCTGCATTTTTTTTTTCTTTACTGTGTGAGAGTGCCAACTGTATAACTTGCATCACTGTTTGAAGTTGCATGGTTTTGTGTTGTTTGTTCTGTAATAACCATACGCCTTTATCGCAATGTATCATGTGGAGTTTCAATATCTTTCTGTGTATTAAAATGTGGTACTTCATCTGTGCAGGAGACTGGTCGGTCTGTGTGTGTGTGTGTGTGTGTGTGTGTGCATGCGCATGCATGCTTGTGTGTGTGTGTGTGTGTGTGTGTGTGTGTGTGAGGATTGTGTTCACTTGCAAGCAACAGAGTATGTGAACGAAATTCATCTGGCTTGAGGTTTGTTGACAAGGGTTCCTTTCTCTTCACAAATTCCACTTTATGGTATGAACAGCTTGTCAAATGTGTGTGTGTGTGAGAGAGAGAGAGAGTGGGAAAGTGTGTGTATGTGTGTGTTGGACACAGCATTTTCATTCATGTATTATACAGAATAACACCAAAAGAACATAACAAAAATAATAAGTGTTTAGACTTCTACTTAAAAAAAAGCAACATCATTTATTCAATTGAATATTGAATAGTATATATTCACTTTGTGTATAAACATTTTCTTCTCTGGTAAAAATGGAATGTAAATCTGGCTCTCCTGAAGAAAGGCAGAATATGTTCACAACAAAAAACACACCAAAGAAACAGACCCACATTCAAACTGATATGTTGCCATCACGGGTTGGTATATATATACATCACTTGGGTGTTATAGTAATATATACATCAGTTTCATGTTATAGTAATATATACATTAGTTTCATGTTACAGTAATATGTTTGTCAGTCTGGTATGCAGAACAATTTCTTCAGGAAAAAACTGATATGCATGTTTTTTGAAAACACTTCTGAAAGTTATTCTGCACATTAAAAAATTTCAAAAGTATTACATGAATGAACGAATGGAACAGACAGATGGCAGAGATAGGGAGAAAGACGGACAGATAGAGAAACAGACAGAAGGGTAATACATAAAATCACTTTTCTTGCATGAAAAGAAATGAGTAATTGAACCCATCAATAGAATTTTTACCTCAATCAGTTACAAACAACTCGGCAATTGATAAATAAAGACAACCATCATAAATGTCACAAACTGTCAATGATTTACACAGATGCACTGGTGTAGGCACACACAAACATGCATGTATTCATACATACACATACACACACAAACATGCATGTACCCATACATACACACACCAACATGCATGTACTCATACACACACACATACACACACAAACATGCATGTACCCATTCATACATACACATACCAACATGCATGTACTCATACACACACATATACATGCACACACAAACATGCATATATCCATTCATACATACACATACACACACCAACATGCATTTACCCATTCATACATACACACACCAACATGCATGTACTCATACACACACACACATACATACACACACAAACATGCATGTATCCATTCATACATACACACACCAACATGCATGTACTCATACACACGCACACATACATACACACACACACAAACATGTATGTATCCATTCATACATACACATACACACACCAACATGCATGTACTCATACACACGCACACATACATACACATACACACACAAACATGCATGTATCCATTCATACATACACATACACCAATATGCATGTACTCATACACACGCACACATACCTATGTCTCTGTTCAAACATACAGTTTGTCTGCAACTCTTCTTCCTACACTACCATCATATTTCTCTCAACAGATTCCTCCAGTGAGATTATCCACATATATCAAGCATATACATAACACAATCAAAATCAGTGTATGTCACACCAAACTTTCAAAACCAGTACTGTGAAAAACGACAAATTGCACATTTGTCATAATTCAATAAGAGAACCATACTCATCATCAAAATGGAATGTCTTTCCTTGATATCAGTATCCCTGATTTATAATCATTTTGATGATCAGCCTTCTCAAATGTTTCATACTATGTACAGCTTCATACTCTCTTGCACACTGATTTCAAAGAAGTTTCTACGACTTAAGTTCATGGTAGTCCCCAAGACTACTTCACAGTGGTTACAGCTTTCTGTGGTAAAGTGGTTGTAATCATAATTCTGCGTTACTAACTAAAGGCACATTACAACAGTGCACAATATATGGACTCCTTGCTATGGTACAACCTGTGTACAATCTTAGTGGATTACATAAAGAGATAAGCTCATGAACACACAAAAAACACACACAGGCAAACATGCATTCTTCCCCCACAATGCAAGGATATCAGGGCTCGAAGTATAACACCAAAATAGGACTGTACACATTTGAAAAGTCTTGAAAAACAAACCTAGATTGAAACAAACAAAAAACAACCAACATAACTTTTTTTTAATTCAAACCCTCAAAAAGAAAAAGAAAAGAAAAGAAGTAAAAAAAAAAAAAGAAAAGAAAAGAAACCCCTATTAAAAATGCCTTCAACAAGAAAAATTCACAACCAAAGATATTTGAAAGACAATTACTATGAAACCGGCACAAGTAAAAACAGACTGGGAAGAGAGAAAAGTGGAATTAATAAATCACTAAGAACCCAAGCCAACAAACCGAAGTACAGTTTCAGTTTCAGGAGCTCAAGGAGGCGTCACTGCGTTCGGACAAATCCATATACGCTACACCACATCTGCCAAGCAGATGCCTGACCAGCAGCGTAACCCAACGCACTTAGTCAGGCCTTGAGAAAAAATGAATATAAAAAAAAAAAAATAAAAAAAAAGTAAATAAACAGAAGCACAAAGACTGACAAAACCAGAGAAAAACAAAGAGTAATAAAAAAAGTTCTGGTTGAATTACTTTACTGATATGTTACCGAATGGCTGCCATAATCAAGTATTACATTTATCTTTGTTATCAAGTATTTATCTATCTTTGTTGCAGAGAGCCCAGCTGGCCACACACGCACACTAATCAAATACACGCTTGACTTGTCACAGAGGTAAAAATGAACTTCACTAGAAGTTCACTTTATCTGTTGAAAACAATGGAGAACCTCATCTGACATTATTTCATTTAACATCCAGATATGTATAAGCAAAACATGTGACTATTCACTACAGTAAACATTATCAGACTGATGCACACATCTGCACAATAGAAGTCATCTTGAAGACACTCTTCCCACAATAGCAGCAAGAATTCAGATGTACGGATGAGATGTGTAGGAGATCATGTTAACACACCCACACTGAACTGACAGACACATAAACATAAACAATAATTGATTCATTAATCAGTAAATTAAAAAAACAAATGTAACTGTCACACACACACACACACACACACACAAAGTTACATGTGGAGTGCTTTCATAAATTAAAAAAACCAAAACACACACACACATACACACATCCAACTGCACACATGAAAACAACACAAACAAACAAACAAAATAAGCAAGAACAAATCACTTGCCTAAACAGACAAACATTCAAAAGTGTATTTAAACACATAATTATTATTTCTTTTAATCAAACACACTCAAACATACTCAAAATCATTATTCAAACACAAACACACACTCATACTCACTCATTTATCAAACACACTCTATAAATCTATTTATTCTCTCTCTCTCACACACACACACTCTCTCTCTCTCTCAAAATGTATCATTATAATGCACATACTCAACATTCCCTCCAAAATATATCATGAAACACAGGCATTCAATAACACTGACTCACTTTGTTTACACAAGTGAATCAAAAACCATTTTTAGACCAGTCTCTTCCGACCAGTCATTCATTCTTTCAGTCAGGTGCGAATCATCAGTACTTCCTCACACCTTATTGATCTGAATAAAACAGTCTGTTTCCTCACAGACGACGGGTGCCATAGCCGAATGGTTAAAGCGTTGGACTTTCGATCTGAGGGTCTCGGGTTTGAATCATGGTGACGGCGCCTGGTGGGTAAAGGGTGGAGATTTTTATGATCTCCCAGGTCAACATATGTGCAGACCTGCTAGTGCCTGAACCCCCTTCGTGTGTATGCGCAAGCATAAGATAAAATACGCACGTTAAAGATCCTGTAATCCATGTCAGCGTTCGGTGGGTTATGGAAACAAGAACATACCCAGCATGCACACCCCCGAAAACAGAGTATGGCTGCCTACATGGCAGGGTAAAAACGGTCATACACGAAAAAGCCCACTCGCGTATATACGAGTGAATGTGGGAGTTGAAGCCCACGAACGCAGAAGAAGAAGAAGTTTCCTCACAGATGATTTCCGTATCATAACAATACACATGATGATAATGATCAGTGCTTCATCACAGCTATTTCCATGTCAAAACGACAAACAGGATGACGACAATGATCAGTATTTATTCACAGCTGATATTTCTGTATCAAAATGACACACAAGATGACAATGGTCAGTATTTCCTTACAGCTGATTTCCGTATCAAAACGATACACATGATGACGACAATTATCAGTATTTCCTTACAGCTGATTTCCGTACCAAAACGATACACATGATGATGACAATGACGATCAGCAAGGCTCCCACAGCGGCTAAAGCGTAAGTCATCATCTCATAGGTATTGGCCGTGTCTGCTTGCTCTGTCTCTTCTTCTGTTAAATCTGAAATGATCGTTCATGACTTATGAGTACATGAACATTAACAAATATAATCTGTTAAATCTGAAATGATCGTTCATGACTTATGAGTACATGAACATATATAATCTGTTAAATCTGAAATGATCGTTCATGACTTATGAGTACATGAACATTAACATATACAATCTGTTAAATCTGAAATGATCGTTCATGACTTATGAGTACATGAACATTAACAAATATAATCTGTTAAATCTGAAATGATCATTCATGACTTATGAGTACATGAACATTAACAAATATAATCTGTTAAATCTGAAATGATCATTACTGGTGTTTTAGTACATGTACACTGATATACATAATCTTCTGTTAAATCTGAAATGATCATTACTGGTGTTTTAGTACATGTACACTGATATACATAATCTTCTGTTAAATCTGAAATGATCATTACTGGTGTTTTAGTACATGTACATTGATATACATAATCCTCTGTTGAATCTGAAATGATCATTACTGGTGTTTTAGTACATGTACACTGATATACATAATCTTCTGTTAAATCTGAAATGATCATTACTGGTGTTTTAGTACATGTACATTGATATACATAATCCTCTGTTGACCCATTCACCCCTGGGGAGTTCACTGCCTCGGCAGGCTTCCCTTCCATTTTGATGCGAAAAAACGCAGAAAATACTCTGAAACTGGACAGTTTTTCCTTCACATTGACACTAATGGACGCAGCCGGATATACTGTTGAAGTTTGTTCCCTTTGCTTGGCTTGTGGATCAGTCAATTACAACACAACAAAATGCAGTAAAATACAACACAACAAACACAATTCAGCCATTTACAATACAACACAATTCAGTCAATTACAACACAACACACAACAGTAAAATTCAACACAACACAATTCAGTCAAATACAACACAACATACAACAGTAAAATACAACACAACACACAACAGTAAAATACAATACAACACAATACAGTCAAATACAACACAACACAATTCAGTCAAATACAACACAATTCAATCAATTACAACACAACACACCACAGTAAAATAAAACACAGTACAGCACAGCACAACACAAATACAAAGGGCTGACCCACTCACAGTATCCCATGCCGGAGATAATTGGGAAGTAGTCTCTCCAGAAGCCGAACTCCGTCTGGCGGTAGTTGACCAAGTTCTCCGACTTGTTGCTGATGGACAGGTAACTGTGGTTGACCAAGTTGTACTCCAGCCACGTCACGTTGCGGAACCACTTGATCGGCTCATCTCTGGGGGTCGGGTTTCTGATGGGAATAGGACAAAATCGACATCTTTGAGTCAGGTTTCTGATGGGAATAGGACAAAATCAACATCTTTGAGTCAGGTTTCTGATGGGAATAGGACAAAATCAACATCTTTGAGTCGGGTTTCTGATGGGAATAGGACAAAATCAACATCTTTGAGTCAGGTTTCTGATGGAATTGGACAAAATCAACATCTTTGAGTCGGGTTTCTGATGGGAATAGGACAAAATCAACATCTTTGAGTCAGGTTTCTGATGGGAATAGGACAAAATCAACATCTTTGAGTCGGGTTTCTGATGGGAATAGGACAAAATCAACATCTTTGAGTCAGGTTTCTGATGGGGAATAGGACAAAATCGACATCTTTGAGTCAGGTTTCTGATGGGAATAGGACAAAATCAACATCTTTGAGTCAGGTTTCTGATGGGAATAGGACAAAATCAACATCTTTGAGTCGGGTTTCTGATGGGAATAGGACAAAATCAACATCTTTGAGTCAGGTTTCTGATGGGGAATAGGTCAAAATCGACATCTCTGAGTCGGGTTTCTGATGGGAATAGGACAAAATCAACATCTCTGAGTCGGGTTTCTGATGGGGAATAGGACAAAATCGACATCTTTGAGTCGGGTTTCTGATGCGGAAAGGACAAAATCAACGTCTCCGGGAGTCGGATTTCTGATGGGAAAAGGAAAAACACAGCAACGTCTATGGGAGTCAGATTTCTGATAGAGAAGGAAAACACAAGAATCTCTAGGAGTGAGTTGGGGAAAGGAAAACATGATGTCTGTGGGAGTCGGGTTTCTGATGGGGAAAGGAAAAACACATCTGCGGGAGTCGGGTTTCTGATGGGGAAAAGAAAAACACATCTGCGGGAGTCGGGTTTCTGATGGGGAAAAGAAAAACACATTTGTGGGAGTCAGGTTTCTGATGGGGAAAGGAAAAACACATTTGTGGGAGTCGGGTTTCTGATGGGGAAAAGAAAAACACATCTGTGGGAGTCAGGTTTCTGATGGGGAAAAGAAAAACACATCTGTGGGAGTCGGGTTTCTGATGGGGAAAGGAAAAACACATCTGTGAGAGTGAGGTTTCTGATGGGGAAAAGTAAAACACATTTGTGGGAGTCAGGTTTCTGATGGGGAAAAGAAAAACACATCTGTGGGAGTCGGGTTTCTGATGGGGAAAAGAAAAACACATCTGTGGGAGTCGGGTTTCTGATGGGGAAAAGAAAAACACATTTGTGGGAGTCGGGTTTCTGATTGGGGAAAGAAAAACACAACGACGACTTTGAGAGTCAGGTTTCTGATGGGGAATCGAAAAACACAACAGTTTCAGTTTTAAGGAAGTGTCAAAGTGTGTGGACTGATCCATATGTGCAACACCACATCTTAAAAAAAGAGAGACCCGCCCCCCCCGCCGATGCCTGTTTTTCACAAAAACTAAAGTGATAAACCTAACACAGGACACAGCTAAGAAGTGACACACACACATTACATCACAGATTACAAGCGACGCACATACGTTAGAGAACACGGCCAACAAGTGACACACACATAACACAAGAACAGAGTGCAATACTGACAGACATCACACAACACCATACCAACAGAGCATAAAAGTCATCACACAACAAACAGAGCGTGACAGACATCACACAACAAACAGAGCATAAAAGTCATCACACAACAAACACAGCATGACAGACATGACACAACAAACCGAACGTGACAGACATCACACAACAGAGCGTGACAGACATCACACAACAAAGTGTGACAGACATCACACAACAAACACAGCGTGACAGACATCACACAACAGAGCGTGACAGACATCACACAACAGAGCGTGACAGACATCACACAACAAACAGAGTGTGACAGACATCACACAGCGTGACAGACATCACACAACAAACAGAGCGTAACAGACATCACACAACAAATAGAGTGTGACAGACATCACACAACAAACACAGCGTGACAGACATCACACAACAAACACAGTGTGACAGACATCACACAGCGTAACAGAGTGTGACAGACATCACACAACAAACACAGTGTGACAGACATCACACAACAAACACAGTGTGACAGACATCACACAACAAACAGAGTGTGACAGACATCACACAACAAACACAGTGTGACAGACATCACACAACAAACAGAGTGTGACAGACATCACACAACAAACACAGTGTGACAGACATCACACAACAAACAGAGTGTGACAGACATCACACAACAAACACAGTGTGACAGACATCACACAACAAACACAGTGTGACAGACATCACACAACAAACACAGTGTGACAGACATCACACAACAAACACAGTGTGACAGACATCACACAACAAACAGAGTGTGACAGACATCACACAACAAACAGAGCGTAACAGACATCACACAACAAATAGAGTGTGACAGACATCACACAACAAACACAGCGTGACAGACATCACACAACAAACAGAGCGTAACAGACATCACACAACAACAAACAGAGCGTAACAGACATCACACAACAAATAGTGTGAAAGACATCACACAACAACAAACAGAGCGTGACAGACATCACACAACAAATAGAGTGTGACAGACATCACACAACAAACAGTGTGACAGACATCACACAACAACAAACAGAGCGTGACAGACATCACACAACAAATAGAGTGTGACAGACATCACACAACAACAAACAGAGCGTGACAGACATCACACAACAACAAACAGAGCGTGACAGACATCACACAACAAACATGACAGACATCACACAACAAACACAGTGTGACAGACATCACACAACAAACACAGTGTGACAGACATCACACAACAAACACAGTGTGACAGACATCACACAACAAACACAGTGTGACAGACATCACACAACAAACAGAGCGTGACAGACATCACACAACAAACACAGTGTGACAGACATCACACAACAACAAACAGAGCGTAACAGACATCATACAACAAATAGAGTGTGACAGACATCATACAACAAACAGAGCGTGACAGACATCACACAACAAACAGAGTGTGACAGACATCATACAACAAACAGAGTGTGACAGACATCACACAACAAACAGAGCGTGACAGACATCACACAACAAATAGAGTGTGACAGACATCACACAACAAACACAGCGTGAAAGACATCACACAGCAAACAGCATGACAGACATCACACAACAAACAGCATGACAGACATCACACAACAACAGAGCATGACAGACATCACACAACAAACAGAGCGTGACAGACATCACACAACAAATAGAGTGTGACAGACATCACACAACAAACACAGCGTGAAAGACATCACACAGCAAACAGCATGACAGACATCACACAACAAACAGCATGACAGACATCACACAACAACAGAGCATGACAGACATCACACAACAAACAGAGTGTGACAGACATCATACAACAAACAGAGTGTGACAGACATCACACAACAAACAGAGCGTGACAGACATCACACAACAAATAGAGTGTGACAGACATCACACAACAAACACAGCGTGAAAGACATCACACAGCAAACAGCATGACAGACATCACACAGCAAACAGCATGACAGACATCACACAACAAACAGCATGACAGACATCACACAACAAACACAGTGTGACAGACATCACACAACAAACAGAACGTGACAGACATCACACAACAGAACGTGACAGACATCACACAACAAACAGAATGTGACAGACATCACACAACAGAACGTGACAGACATCACACAACAAACAGAATGTGACAGACATCACACAACAGAACGTGACAGACATCACCCAACAAACAGAACGTGACAGACATCACACAACAGAGCATGACAGACATCACCCAACAGAGCGTGACAGACATCACACAACAAACAGAGCAACAGAGCGTGACAGACATCACACAACAAACAGAGCAACAGAGCGTGACAGACATCACACAACAAACAGAGCAACAGAGCATGACAGACATCACACAACAGAGCGTGACAGACATCACACAACAAACAGAGCAACAGAGCATGACAGACATCACACAACAGAGCGTGACAGACATCACACAACAGAGCGTGACAGACATCACACAACAAACAGACCAACAGAGCGTGACAGACATCACACAACAAACAGACCAACAGAGCGTGACAGACATCACACAACAAACAGACCAACAGAGCGTGACAGACATCACACAACAGAACAACAGAGCATGACAGACATCACACAACAGAGCATGACAGACATCACAGAAGAGATCAACAGTGTGACAGACCAACAGACCGTGACACAACAGAGCAAAAGAGCGTGACCAACCCCCTGGATGTGAAGTTGGTGATCATGCTGATCATGTACTCAGAGATGTTGCGGTCAGCAAAGTCGTACTCCTGCCTGGGGAAGATGCCCGTCAGGTTGATGTAGGAGTCATTGATGAAGGGAAAGCCAAACACGTAGGGCAGCTCCTCTCCGTGACTCACGCCTGTCATACACACACACACACACACACACAGACACAGACACACAGACACACTGCCTTACTTATCATCTACAATCTCCTGATCTCACACACACACTGCCTTACTTACACAACAGCGTGCCATCTACAATCAGTTTGTCTCACA
>NC_134891.1:27032884-27067884 GCF_041734735.1 Babylonia areolata
TGAAAAGAAATCCATACGGCACGAATTTACACAATGATTTTACACTACCAAACACCTCACCCTACCTCCCACAACTTTACCACTCTCTCAGTCCCAAACTTCCTCCTCACCATCATTCGAACCCTGGCAGAGGCGTTGACGATTTCACTGAAGCTTCGGGAGTAGCGCAGGCAATCCACCAACCGCTGGTTGTCTGACGTGGGGCAGCCCACTTCGTAGGCCAATCGCTGGGAATACTCCACGGCGTCCTTGCTTGGAATCACGGCCCACTCGCTGAGGTCCGATCCGCTCAGCATGATGGCTTGATGGAACAGGTCTGTTGTTGGGAACATTAGCAAGATGATGCATTCATGAGTACCACTTACTATCAAAGGAAAAAAGTTGATTCCTAAGATTACATTCAAACCAACATGCTTACCGTGACCCACTGGTGTAGACTTTAGACAGGGATATGATTCCTGTCCCGTGCAAACTACCGCTCCTCTTATGTGGAGAAATCAAAAAGTAGGTGATAAGATCAGATAAAGAAAGAAGAAATGCAAAGTAATACATAAAATAAAAAGCATTTAAATTAAAAACAATGCAAAGTAATACATAAAATAATAAACAACTAAAATGAAATGGTGAATAAACAAGTAAACAATAACAGAATGACAGTCTCTGATTTCAATGAAAACAGAATCTCTTCATTATAATCTGTATCAATTCAGATTTTTCTTTGAGTTTTTTTTTTTTTATGTGTGTGTGAGTGTGTGTTAGTTCTTTGAGGTATATTCTCGTGTATGCCCTTCTCCTTAGAACACCTGATTTCTTTTAAAACAATGAAACAATCCTCCAAAATTAACCCCCCACACCCCCCTTCCCTCCACAATGCCACAACAGCCAGACATTTCACACAGACGTACTGTCAGAGCGAGGAGAAATGAGGTGAAGTCCCACGCTTGCCGCCCCTGCACTCTGACCCATGATGGTGATGCGATTGGGGTCGCCACGGAAATCGCTGATGGTCTCTTTGATGAACTTGAGGGCTTGCACCTGGTCGAACATCCCGTAGTTACCTGGCGCGTACCTGTCCCCTGTGCTCAAGAACCCTGCGACAGAATCATTGGTCACTGAATGAAATCAAATGGAAAGAGATGAACTTAACGTTGCTCACTGTGCAATAACGATGGCTAAACATCAGCAAGATGAAGATGTGAGACAGTTTACCAAACCTTTAAGCACTTAGAATAACACAGTATTTTAGACAAAGTACACTTGACAGAAATACAGATTTGTATATCATGAACCTCCCCTATCTTCCTCTTTTTTAACAATATTCATGCATTGACAAACACATTAACTCCATCCAAACACACACACACACATCCACAGTTTTCACAGAAGCACAATTACACACACACAGTCAGATACTTACACAACACACACCACAATAACTCACAAACAAGCAGAAATTCTCACACACAAAATTCATACACACACACGCACTATGAAAACCTGTCTTGATACATGTTCATGGGTATATAATTATGTACACATCCTCACATTTACACACACAGACACACACACAAAGTCCACGCAACAACATCATCATTCATCCATGGATACTGGATAGCATTCGATTCAACTCAATCCAGTAATTAGGGTTCTTCTTCTTCTTCTGCGTTCGTGGGCTGCAACTCCCACGTTCACTCGTATGCACACAAGTGGGCTTTTACGTGTATGACCGTTTTTACCCCGCCATGTAGGCAGCCATACTCCATTTTCGGGGGTGTGCATGCTGGGTATGTTCTTGTTTCCATAACCCACCGAATGCTGACATGGATTACAGGATCTTTAACGTGCGTATTTGATCTTCTGCTTGTATATACACACACGAAGGGGGTTCAGGCGCTAGCAGGTCTGCACATATGTTGACCTGGGAGATCGTAAAAATCTCCACCCTTTACCCACCAGGCGCCGTCACCGTGATTCGAACCCGGGACCCTCAGATTGACAGTCCAACGCTTTAACCACTCGGCTATTGCGCCCGTCATAATAATCAGGGTTCAAACCCCCATCTCAGCATGGCGTTGTATTCTTGGGAAAGACACTTTTCTCCGATTTTTCTTACTCCACTCAGATGTGCTTGGGTACCTGACTTCAGCTGGGGCAGGTTAGAACAGCAGAAGGCGAGGATTGGGCCCTGCTCAGTGGAGATGAGTTTGCCTCCTAGATGGCCAACAGGCTGGGCAATTGTCCCGGAGAGTATCCTCTGAAAATCGGCAAGGGTCCAGGGGCTGCCTTAGAGTTATACCCCCTGGTGGAGTGCAGGGGCAGAGAGAGAGAGAGAGAGGTAGGTGTGTGTGTGTGTGTGTGTGTGTGTGTGTGTGACAGTGTGTGTACTGATCATTATGTATGTGGGGGGAAGAGGGGGGGACATGAGAGTGCTTACATGCGTGGGGACTGGACAAAAATAAAACGTACTTATAGATATTTTTTCCTTTCAGTTTGAAAATTTTTTTTATTCCCTCTGAAATCAACTGCTCTTTTACTGAAAATAGCAGATCCGCTGAGCCTTCCCCAGCCTGGCCATATATTATAACCTTAGCCTCAATCAATCCAAGTGACTCACCCAAAGCGTTGAGGCGATAATTGACGGTGACCAGCACCACATAGCGCTCAGCCAAGAAATAGCCAGGGTACTGATGGCCTGACCCCATGATGAAGCCCCCTCCGTGGAAATACACAATCACTGGATACCGAGTCGTGTCCGACGTCTCTCCCCGTCTCTGCAAACATCAACCTTCTGTCAGATCCCTGCACTCAGCTCTCTCAAGTCTGACCTCTTCCCATTCTTCTTCTTTTTCGCTTGTGGGCTGCAACTCCAACGTTCACTCGTATACACACAAGTGGGCTTTTATGTGTGTGACTGTTTTTACCCTGCCATGCAGGCAGCCTTACTGCGTTTTCAGGGGTGTGCATGCTGGGTATGTTCTTATTTCCATAACCATGTGCATATTTGATCTTCTGCTTGCATATTCTCACAAAGGGGGTTCAGGCACAAACAGGTCTGCACATATATGGACCTGTGGGATCGGAAAAATCTCCACCCTTTTCCCACCAGGTGCCGTTACCGAGATTCGAACTTGGGACCCTCAGATTGAAAGTCCAACGCATTAACCACTCGCTATTGCACTCATTCAACCCTGAGGAGTTTAGAGACTTGGCAGGCTTCCATGCCATACTGGTGCGGGGGGGAAGGAAAAAATATACTGTTTTTCCTCCAAATCAAGTGTGGACATATCTGGAAATAGTGCAGAAGTTAGTTCCCTTTATTTGTAGTTCATGCATGTGTAAGAACGTGAAAACCAATCTTATGAGACAAATAATTTTGATGCCAGAGCTATGCTTGGGTGCAGTGAGTTAAAAACCTGTCACTTTCTAACAACTCCTACATACCTTTACCTCATATACTGTCCATATTGTCTGTAGCCTTCTATCTAAATGTTTTCATGAGTTTCTCTTTCACCCCTTTGTTTCAGAGCTACGCACGTGTGCGAGTGCTTTGATTTATTGTATCAAAAGACTCAGCACTATATATAAATTTATATCATTATGATAATGGTGTTCTCATGCAACCTTGTAAGTAACATACAGGCACAAAACCACTTACTTTACTGTGTGAAATGTTTACCTTTACAAAACCACTTATTTGAGTCTGCCTTTTTACAAAACCACTTATCTGACCTTTTCCCTTTACAGTTTGCCACAGTGATGGGTAAAGAGAATGCTTCAGCACTTTGAGGAAAACTTTGAATACATATATATATATTAGCAAATCACCCACGTACATATTAAAGTTCCAAACTGAAAACCTGACAAGATGGCGTGGAGAGCCTTGGCCAAAGGAATGATTCAGCACTTATAGCTTTTAGAGGCGTTTGACTGGCTAAGAGCGGACCGGGCAAAGAGGGGCGTCTTTTCACTGTTAGCCGCGCAAAATTTGGCCAAGCAGAGCAAACCGATAGGCCTAGTTTGCATCAGTTTGACATGGTACAGTATATGACACCAAAAACACAGTTACACTCACCCTGGGAGCATAGATATTGAGGTAGAGGCAGTCTTCAGCTGTGTCACTGAAGCCAGGGATGGTTTCACGGATCAGCCAAGGCATCTGTGGGCAGGCTGGCCGAAAGTAAGTTGCATCCCATGTGTCATACCATGAGGGGTTCTCTGGATTCTGGAAACGAACCACTTCGGATTTAGGTATAACGTTTTACTGTTTGTTTGTTTGCTTTTCTACGTTCAATTTTGTACCTTCAATTACAAGAAGAATGTACAGGTCTTCAAGTTTCAGGTCATGTACTAGCACAATGCATGATTTTTTGATTTTTTTTTTTTTTTAAAATCTTCTTACATAATCAACATTCTTCCACATTTTAAAAGGCAAAATAAATAATAAACAGATGAAACTTTTTTTCATAACCTACTGTATGCTGACTTGAATAACTGGATCTTCAACATGTATATTTGATTTTCTGCACATGTACACATGAAGGGGATGAATGCATTAGGTCTGCACACATAACGACCTGTACATCCCAGATTTCAAATCTCTTTTAACCAAATGACTACTGCGTTCATTGTTTATCTGAAGAATGTTTCTGTCATCTGTTTGTGTTTACCACATCATGGTCCATGGATGCAATTTGCATTTACAATGTGTTTATTTATTTATTCATCTATTTGTGTTTACCACATCATGGTCCATGGATGCAATTTGCATTTACAATGTGTTTATTTATTTATTCATCTATTTATCTTATAATCATTTTTATTATCATTAAATGGAATTATTTTTGTTTCAGTTTGCCTCACCCATGCAACATTCAGACGTTCTACGAGTGTGCTAGGATCTGTCGGTTGCTGGCGTGCTACACATTCTGCAATAATTTCCCTGTGGTACTCACCATAAATCGGTATTTTTCCCTCCATTCTGAACCAAACTGTTCCAATCGCTTGGCATACGGGATGCCAAGCCACACATTGACCCAGCGGTTTGGTAGTAAATGGTACTGCGACGGGAAGCTCTTTCCTTTCACTCTCCCGTACTTCGTATCGGCATACACGTCTTCCCCATCTTCAAACCTCAGTTCCTTTGTTGGTCGTGTGTACTGTGAATGTGTATATGGCACAAGCAAAAACGAAAAGACTGCCAGCCCCACAAAAAGAGGCGTCTGCTTGATGTGTGTCCATGTCATGGTTGCATTTCCTGGTTTGTTTGAACTGGCACACTTCTCCAAGATGGCACCGGATTTGTTGTATCACGTGACCGGAAATGTGTTTGCAACTTTATGCTTGAAAATTTGTCAGTTGTGAAAGAAAGTCCCCCCGTGTATTTAGTGTGTGTGTGTGTGTGTGTGTGTGTGTGTGTGTGTGTGTGTGTGTGTGTGTGTGTGTGTGTGTGTGTGTGTGTGTGTGTGTGTGTGTTTATTAGCATTTCATCATAAACAATCAATGTAGCTTTCTTGAGATCACCACTGATTCATGATAGAAGGGGATCTTCTCCTTTATTCATGGGGTGTGACTCCCACATTCACTCATTTACACAAGTGGGCTTAACGTGTTGGTCCGTTTTTACCCCTGTCATGTAGGCAGTCTTATTCCATTTTCTGGGTGTGGACAGTCGCAATAGTCGAGTGGTTAAAGCGTTGGACTTTCAATCTGAGGGTCCCGTGTTCGAATAACGGTAACGGTGCCTGGTGGGTAAAAGGTGGAGATTTTTCCGATCTCCCAGGTCAACATATGTGCAGACCTGCTAGTGCCTGAACCCCCTTCGTGTGTATAAGCACACAGAAGATCAAATACGCACGTTAAAGATCCTGTAATCCATGTCAGTGATCGGTGGGTTATGGAGACACGAAAATACCCAGCATGCATGAACCACAACAGAGTCATCGGCAAGTCGATGTTGGTTGTGTAACGGAAAGAAGAAGAAGAAGAAGACAGGGTCATCTTTTGTGCATGTGGGGTATAATACGTTCTTGTTTCCACAACGCACTGTATACTAACATGGATAGCCGGATGTTTAACGTGTATATTTGATCTTCTGAATGCATATACACACAAAGGGGGCTCAGGCACAAGCAGGTCTGCACATCTGTTGACCTGCGAGACTGGAAAAATCTCCACCCTTTGCCCACAATCCCCTGTGACTGGGATTCAAATCTGCCGTGAACACGAAACTACAGCCAGAGTGAACATTGGTTTGACTTTAGACACTTAATTTACTACATTCAACAAATAACAGGCTATATATAGTACAGAGAGGTCTTCATACACAGAGTCAGGGAGGAAGTGATGGGAGCAGCCACTGCATACAATGAAAAGAGCAGAGACAAAGACAGTGGTGCTGTCAGCAATGGGAAGGGATGGTTGTTTACATGCATTGACCAGCAGTGCTAGAGTGGTTTTTGGGTTGCTGCAGTCCAAGCTTGTACTGGCCAAACTCCACAGTTAACTACAAGACAAAACTAGATCACTGCATCTGGTTCATCATGTGATGTGTTCCTATGTTACATGTCCTTGTATGCTAATAAATAGGATAGCCTCTATAGAATCACAAAAGAATGGGTATTGGGATTACGGCATGGTCTACACACACACACAAACACACGCACACACAGAGAGTTAATTCTGAAGAAAAAAGTTTATGCAATGTTATTTTTGGTTAAGTACTACTTTTAAATGTGACATTCTAATATAATTACAGGCAGAGAATGGAACTTTGTTTTTGACCGACACATAGATTACCATAATGAAAATATTGTTTTTAACCTTCTTCTGTGTTCACTCGTATGCACACGTGTGGGCTTTTACGTGTATGACCATTTTTACCCCGCCATGTAGGCAGCCATACTCCGTTTTCGGGGGTGTGCATGCTGGGTATGTTCTTGTTTCCATAACCCACCGAACGCTGACATGGATTACAGGATCTTTAACGTGCGTATTTGATCTTCTGCTTGCATATACACACGAAGGGGGTTCAGGCACTAGCAGGTCTGCACATATGTTAACCTGGGAGATCGTAAAAATCTCCACCCTTTACCCACCAGGCGCCATCACTGTGATTCGAACCCGGGACCCTCAGATTGACAGTCCAATGCTTTAACCACTCGGCTATTGCGCCCGTCAACCGTTTTGAACCTAAACTTGTAGATATATATCGCAGGACAGATTCCTGACTCCAAACACTACATATATGAAGAAGATCATTCCTGCTGCAACAAAGTAGATAAGATTTTTGAAGGATTTCTGATCGGAGAAATGCACAGGATCAAGGGGGAAGGTGTCTAAGGAATCCTCAAGTTAATTACCAAATTCATGCCATCTTCTTTACCACTCATTCAAAACCACACAATCAAACGTGGATGAAACCTCTTTATTCAAGCAAAGAAACCTTGAGCAGTATAGTCCTCATAATATATAATACACATCTCCCTTGTTTCCATTCAAAATTCTTGCATCTACAAAAATAATTCTTATCCATAAAACAACAACAACAAGAAGAAACAATCATGGCAGCAGCTTAAGTAGAATGTTTCCATTGCAGTAGAAAAAAACAATTAAACCAGACAGATAGGCATTAACCAACATAAATCATAAACACAACATAGATTCTGAAGAAATTATCATAAACATGAACAGAAACTACCTTTGAAAAAGTCAGTTGTATTGTAGGTACCAGACAAGAAACAAAATCTCTGACCTTTCATTTTAGATGGTTTTGCTTTTCAATTTGAAATTAAAAAACAAAAACTAAAAAACCCACATAGACTTATCAGTCAGCAGATCTCAAACTGTAACTTCATGAAATATATCTAACAGAGCGTAAGGAAATCAAAGCTCCAGATTTCAGCAGATAAAACAGAAGTAATCATGATATAAATCAAGTGACTTCACAGACCCAATACAGTTTGTCCCAAATTGTAACTCTTTTTCTTCAGAAATATTTCATCTTAAGCATGTACTACACTGACACAGTGACACAGAAATTTGCTTTGTATATCTTCATTAGGTATATCTATTTATCTGCACATATACATATATATATATATATATATATATGAAAATATAAACAACAGTAGGCTCTTCATGTCTTAAAACTTGTATTCATATATATATATATATATATATATATATATATATTTTATACGCAGCTGAATAGGAGCTGATAAAGCCTCTGCAGTTTCAAGACTGCAATTCAATAACGTCTGAAGAACTCCGAACCTATAACTTCACAAATCCAACAGTCTGCGACCCCCAAAATGCATAAATTAATGGGCTTATACACTAAAAGAATTTTTCTTTCATAAAATAGAAAGAAACTAGCACCAGGTCTAAACTCACATTTTGTGTTACAATACTGAAATTAGTGGTTAATGAGACCATGGCACTCAAGTAAAGAGTCCAGCATTAAAAATTATTTATTGCCTAATACTTTGAACTCTTCAGCTGATTACAAATTCTGCAAAAACAAGCAAAAAAAATTTTTTTTTCAATAACAAATAAATGAATTAATGGAATATATAAGATCCTTGTAGATTACATTTACAAAAGTGAATCTTTGATTTTAAATAACTTAACATTCCAAACAAGTTACTCAGTCAGTCTTGGTGACAAAGGTGATAGCAATCTTTATTTCTGTCTCCCCTCTCTCTTATACAGTCATTACTTAGAATAACAAAATGAATACAGATTTATAAAACTTGTTAAAATATTAAGTCCTTCACATTTTGCAGTATGAAATCACCAACACGTGAACAAATTTTGATTATATTTCCTGCAAAAATCAAATATGTAAATCTATGGAATGTATTTATAACAAATAAACAACCAAACAACAACAACAATAACAAAAACCAACAAACAACGACAACCCTAATGACACTTGAATATTCTAGTTAATTGCTTCTTGATTAAGAGAATGTTGGTATTTACAAAAAAAACAACAAAAAACAACCCACTTTTGAATATCGTATTCAATTTGCAAGTAATTCTTTCTTTTAACTATATAGAAAAAAATGTATCATCACATTATTGATGTAATTACACGAATAAAAATGAATACAAACTGTCATGGTGTATTCAAACTATTCATAACCACTGGGATATTGACAGTGCCAAAAAAAGGGGAAAGAGAAATTTACTGTCCACAAAAAAGAAAGAAAGAAAAAAAAAAAGGAAAGGTCATCCATTAGTGATGTAAATCCAAACAGTAAACTCTACAGCTAATGTTAATCCAAACTGTTAATTTTACACCTGATATAAAGTCAGAACTATGTTAATTCTATAGCTTTACTTATTCAGCCCATATGAACAAATCAATACTGATTACCATAACCCAAGAGAAAATTTCTAATTTTGTGAGTCAATGTTACTATGCTACACAATGATTTCTACATCTGTATATATACATATACTTGAAGCACACACACGCACACAAGGTCATCTCAAAGGAAATGTCCACATTCACAATATTACAAAATGAGAGTAACACTGATAAAGGCATTATTTTTAGAACAAGAAGAAGGTTCATCATTACATGTGACAACATTTGAATGCTGGTTTTCAAACTGTTGAGAAATCATCAAACAGCACAAGTTGATATGTATGTATTTCAATCTGGATTTCATGAAAGACAAAGACTTTCAACAGATAAAAACACAAACAAAAATCAAAACAAATTTGCTACAAATACCTGTTCACAATAGCCTCACTATTTTGCAAAGTCAACAACAGTTACGTGCTAACATTTGTGAATCTTAGAGACAGTTCCAGATGTGCTGCTTTGGTTTGTTTCTGCATTACCATATTCTATGGACTGAACAGCAGGTTTGGTTTTTTTGGGTTTTTTTTTTTGTATTTCTTTTTATCACAACAGATTTCTCAGTGTGAAATTCGGGCTGCTCTCCCCAGGGAGAACGTGTCACTACACTACAGAGCCACCCATTTTTTAAAAATTTTTTCCTGCCTGCGGTTTTATTTGTTTTTTTTCCCTATCCCGAAGTGGATTTTTCTACAGAATTTTGCCAGGAACAACCCTTTTGTTGCCGTGGGTTCTTTTACGTGCGCTAAGTGCATGCTGCACACGGGACCTCGGTTTATCATCTCATCCAAATGACTAGCGTCCAGACCACCATTCAAGGTCTAGTGGAGGGGGAGATAATATCGGCGGCTGAGCCGTGATTCGAACCAGCGCGCTCAGATTCTCTCGCTTCCTAGGCGGATACGTTACCTCTAGGCCATCTCTCCATGTTTTTGTATTTCCATATTTTATTAACTATACAGCAATACCTTTTTCCTCAACTTCAAAACACCGTCAGAATCAGAATCATATCAAGGTTGACCTCCAAACCCAGAAGTATGATGTACACAATTGTGAAAGTGAATGAAACCTTCCCTTCCAAATCAATCAGATTAAAAACAGTTCTGAACATACTGATAGAGCAGATGATGTAACATGTAAAGATGTTCCTATGATGGCATTAGGGCTTCAGCATCGACTGGCTGTGGTTCTCTTACATGCTGCTATGTGTATGCTGCACGCGTGACCTCAGTCTATCCTCTTGTACCACAGTCTTTGATTTTTTTGTGTGTCATAAAACATGCTGCACCTCATGTACAGTTATGATCAGATTTGTTTAACTCTCTCCATACGAATGGCAAAAGAGACGACGTTAACAGCGTTTCATCCCAATTACCATCATCAAAATATTGCAAGCGGAAGGCTCTTATACTGAAGAGTTGATTGTTGACAAAGAATACCACAATTCTGACGACGGAAGCTAAAGGTTGGGTCATTCAGACACCCATTGGACATCCGAGGGGACTGTGTAGAGAAGAAGAGAGGACTGGCCGTACTGAGTGTGTTAAAAACTTTGGAGTGGGTATTTATCTTTTAAGTTTTGTTAGATATCTCTTTTAAAATTTGTACTGATGGCATTTATCTTTTGAATTTTGTTGGGTATTTATCTTTTTCAAATTGTTGGTTATTCATCCTTTAAAATTTGTTGGAATTCATCTTTTCAGTTTGTTGGATATTTATCATTTCAATTTTGTTATGTATTCACCATTTCAATTGTTTTGTTGGGTATATATCCTTTATTTGTTGGGTATTTACATTTTCAATTTGACAGATATTTATCTTTTCAGATTGTTGGGTTTTGTCTTTTCAGTTTGTTGGGTTTTTACCTTTTCAATTTGTCGAGTATCTATCTTTTCGATTTGCTGGGTTTTTACCTTTTCAATTTGTCGAGTATCTATCTTTTCGATTTGCTGGGTTTTTATCTTTTCAAATTCAAACAGATGATTCACACTGAGCTTTTACCAAAAATAAATCCCCAAGAATGAATTTCATCATAAGCAAAATTGCTTCACACATTTTCTCTTTTATTTATTTCTGGATTTAATATCATGACTATATAAATTCAAGAGAGCACTGTTGAGATGAATATCTGCTGATAGGGACATACACAGACTTGCGCTAGAAAATAAAACACTTGTAAACACTCTTTGCAGAGGCAATCAGGGACTGCTATCACACACAAACACACACTAACACACACACCTTGAGGTAGAAAACTACCATAAACGCAAACTATTCACCAATGTAATATCATCATAAAGGGCACAATGATATAATAGTTTGTCATATCAAAAAACAGTAATACATCTAACATGGTCAAAAGTGAGCAACTTCAAACAAACTCAACATGGATAAAAGTGAGCTTCCATTGATATGTGAACATTTTAATAAAATACAGATGGCTTGATCTGCAATACAAAATCCGCATGTTTTGAACAAGACGTAAATATACCCTTAAGATCAAGAAAAAGGAAAAAATCTGGAATTATCACTAATTTTTTTTTTCTCTCTCTCTTTTTTAACAGCCACCACATTTCGTCTCAGAACCAAATAATCTGACATTTGACATTGTTGCATACAGTCCAGCTGACTGCAGAGACAGAGCCATATCAGTACCACTCACCTAAACAAATAATTCAAATGCACAAAACATAAAACTCTGTCACAGCTGGAGAAAAAAAAAAAATCATAATTGCTGAAACGGTTCTACAATAAGCATATATATCTGATTTGCCTTGCTCAATGAAAGGGGTTGAAGATAAAGTCTAAACTAGTGAAAGTTTGGTTTTTTTGTTTTTCCCCCCAGTGAAATGATAATCTGTAATTACTTTATTTTACTTTTTCCTTCCGCTTGTACCGGTGGGCGTCGTGGGGAGATACAGTTGTCTGTCTGCAGCAAGGCGAGTGGCCTGGAGGAGGGACATCTCGTGGGCTCTGAGGGTGTCTGCCACTGAGTCGCTCCAGCGCTGTCTTGGTCTTCCTCTGGCTCTCCAGCCAGAGTATTTGGTGTTGTATGCCCGAAGAGCTGGTTGGTTCAGAGGCATACGTGTGAGGTGTCCAAACCACTTGATCCTCTGTTGTTGTATGTGTAATTGATGAGAGAAAACTGAGATGGTTCAAAAGCCTGAATAGATGGTTCTGTTTTCTGAACAAGCTAAATGGTTCTTGCCCTCCTCATTGTCACTAACACCATGCATGGATTATGTCAAAATGTGTGTGTGTGTCTGTGTGTGTGTGTGTGTGTGTGTGTGTGTGTGTGTGTGTGAGAGAGAGAGAGAGAGAGAGAGAGAGAGAGAGAGTGTGAGCATACCTTTATCCATGTAAATGTGTATGTTAAACAACAATGTAAGTCAAATCTGCTCAGAAGACACAAAAAGTTCAACTAGTTAAAAGTGTGAGTCAAAATAACAACCAAAATACTGATTGAAAATGTTGCACATACATGGAAAAAGAAAGACTTGGATTACAACAGTTCTCTAGGAAAAATCAGAACATTTTATAACAACATGTAAAAATCCCTCGAACGTATGCCATCTCTCAAAATATTGCCTCCAATGCATGCACCCTTTGCACACTTTACACAAACCAGGCAGAGAAAGTGACTGAGAAAATGAGACCATGGCTTTCCTCCGAGTGAAATCACTTTTCAATGTGTTTACTTTCTCAACAACCTTGACAACACCTGAGTTCAAACTGTGGTTATCAACTTAAAAATAAGTAGTATTCTTGCATCGTGCAGACTGCAACTATACATGATAACAGAAAAGAAGTCAACTACAGGTATATAATAGGAAAGACTGTGATCACCATTGCTAATATCACCCACTGCATCAGTGGTGTTATATATATATATATTTATTTATTTTTTTTTTTTATAAAAAGAGGTATCTTTGCAACTTGCAGACTCTGCAACTACATTTGACTATAGAAAAAAAAAAATCAGTCACGTACAGGATTATATAAGGTAAAACTAAGATCATATTATTGCTTATATTACACACTGCATATGTGGTATTGATTTTACAATATCATGCATGGTTATATGCAAGCCAAAAAAAAAAAGAAAGAAGTCTGATATAAAAAATACAGACTTGTATGTGATCAAAAAACCAAGAGCGCCCCCTCAACAATCACACAGCGCAGACTGTCATGGCGTTCAAATCGACCCAAATTCACAAACAATATCAACATAGGAAATGTGCATCTCAGAAGAACATGTTCCATAAAAATGAGAACAAGTTAGGAAGAAATGTAGAAGAAAACGAACAGTTTTCCCTACTGCTGTTTTATGGGCACTGTGTGCCCGTATGTATGTGTATGGCTTCAGTCAGGAAAGGCTTATAGTGGTGGAAGGGAAGGGTTTGGCCCCATCTTCCAATGCTGAGCCCTGGACGCAGTGGGTATCAATTTCATTCACCGCCTCTATGTCTGTAAAAGGCTACAGGACCTTTTAACCTTAATGTGTGTGTGTGTGTGTGTGTGTGTGTGTGTGTGTGTGCACGTGCGTGCATGTTTATGTGTGTGTGTATCAATGTGTACATGGTTGTAAACTTGCATATGCACATGTGCGTGCATCAATATAACTCTGTCCGAGTCATAAAGTTTTGAATTTATACGACCATCACCAAAAATTACCCATCAAAACCCAAACCAAGTGTATATTATGTCTTAAAACCCAGGTGATCACAAGTGACCAGCAGTCATATAAATCATATGCCATCCCTGAGGCAACTGGACGTTCCTACTGAACTCAAATTCATCCTACAAAACCTAAGAACTGTACCCTTCCTCTAGAATTTCACATTCCTCCATGCCAAACTCTCAAATCTCTGGAAATTCTGAAACCATCAAATGTGTTCCCAGTCCTTTTAGCTAAGAAGACCACGCAGATAATACAAGACTTTAAAAAGAAAATTATAAAACTACTTGAAACTATGCTATAATTACCCTTTGACCTGAACTACAACCACTCAAATAAAAATAAAGGTTTCAAAACACACAAAAAAACACCACAAAAAGTTAAATCTAAGATCCTATTTACAACAAAAAAAAACAAAACAAAAATGCCCCTCCCCCCTCCCCACCCCCACACCCTATGTCCCCCCCTCCCCCCCAAATTACTATCAAATCTATCTAGCGAAACTCAACAATGGAGCCAGCTAACACTTATCATCTAAATGAGAGAACCTATCTCTTGACTCCACTTTGTTACCCCCCCCCCCCTCCCCCCCTTTAACTAAAACCCTGTCAGTAACTCCCTCCTCCCTATCCCAGTCAGTAACGACAACTCCCTTCTCCCGATCCCAATCATTCATGAAAACTCCCTCCTCTTGATCCCAACCAATAACGACAACTCCCTCTACCTCCCTATCCCAGTCAGGAACGACAACTCCCTCTACCTCCCTATCCCAGTCAGGAACGACAACTCCCTCTACCTCCCTATCCCAGTCAGGAACAACAACTCCCTCCCCCCTATCCTAGTCAGGAACAACAACTCGCTCCTCCTAATCTCAGTCAGGAACAACAACTCCCTCCTCCCTATCCCAGTCAGGAACAACAACTCCCTCCTCCTAATCCCAGTCAGGAACAACAACTCCCTCCTGATCAGGAACAACAACTCCCTCCTTCCTATCCCAGTCAGGAACGACAACTCCCTCCTCCCTATCCCAGTCAGGAACAACAACTCGCTCCTCCCTATTCCGGTCAGGAATGACAACTCCCTCCTCTTAATCCCAGTCAGGAACAACAACTCCCTCCTCTTAATCCAAGTCAGGAACAACAACTCCCTCCTCTTAATCCAAGTCAGGAACAACAACTCCCTCCTCTTAATCTCAGTCAGGAACAACAACTCCCTCCTCTTAATCTCAGTCAGGAACAACAACTCCCTCCTCTCAATCCAAGTCAGGAACAACAACTCCCTCCTCTTAATCCAAGTCAGGAACAACAACTCCCTCCTCTTAATCTCAGTCAGGAACAACAACTCCCTCCTCTTAATCCAAGTCAGGAACAACAACTCCCTCCTCCCTATTCCAGTCAGGAACGACAACTCCCTCCTCCCTATTCCAGTCAGGAACGACAACTCCCTCCTCCCTATCCCAGTCAGGAACAACAACTCCCTCCTCCCTATCCCAGTCAGGAACAACAACTCCCTCCTCCCTATCCCAGTCAGGAACAACAACTTCCTCCTCCCTATTCCGGTCAGGAATGACAACTCCCTCCTCCCAACCCCAATCATTAATGAAAACTCCCCACTCTCAATCCCCAATCAATAACGATATAAATCCCTCCTCAATGATCCCAGTCAGGAACGACAACCCCCACCCCCACCCCCTCTCTATCCCCCAACCACCCCAAACCCCTCGCCCAACTCTCCAGAACTTGTGCTTCAGTGATCAGAAAGACGGAAACACTAACATCTCATCTGACACTTCTGGAATCCCCCCCCCCCCATCACCCACCCAACCCTCCCACCCAACAACCCACCCCCACCCCCCAACAAAAAAAAAAAAAAAAAAAAAAAAAAAAAAAAAAAAAGGGGGCACCCAGTGACATGACACACCCCTCTTCCCCCATCAGTCACGTTGGAAGAAAAGTCCGTTAGGTCTCCATCAAAAACCTCTCTTCCACGGGGAGTTAATCCACGTTCAGCTTGCGGAAGGTCCCCCCCAGGGCCTCTGTGGCGTCAGCCTTCTTCTGCTCCTTGGCCGGGATGGTCAGGTCCACCATGCCAAACTTGTTCTCCTCCGCAAACTGCTGCTCACAGGCCAGCATTTCCGCCACCATCTCCTGTCAGTTGAGACACAACACACACACACACACACAGAGTGGAATCGTCGTTGAGAATTATTTAGAGAGTGGTGGGTGGAAGAAGAAATTCTTTTTTTTATGGGTAATAATGGGTAATAAAGTCTTTGTGTGTGTGTGTGTGTGTTTGTGTGTGTGTGGGTGGGAGGGTGGTGGGGGAGTTGTGTGTGTGTGTGTGTGGGGGGGGGGGGGGCGAGGGGCGGAGGGGGAGTTCTGTGTGTGTGTGTGTGTGTGTGTGTGTGTTCTTGTTTGTGTGGAGAAAGGTGTGTGTAGGTGTGTGTGTGTGTGTGTTTTCTTGTTTGCGTGGAGAAAGGTATCTGCAGATGTGTGTGTGTGTGTGTGTGTGTGTGTGTGTGTGTGAATGTCCATGCTGTCTTTTTCTTTCTTTTATACCTTTGCATTATGCCTAGCTGTATTCACACATTCACAATCATAACATGCCCAGCGATATTGAGCAAAGCTATATGAGCTGAGCTTCATTAACAACTGACTTTCATTAATACATAAATCAAAACAGCCTATTTCCCAAGCTCGCATTTGAAACCTGAAGGGTATACACTATCAATACTATCATGCTATGTTGTTTTCCACAGTTCTGCATATAAGGTACAAACATGAATTGATAAACATATGCAAACACATAAACAGCAGGATTTAAGATACATAAGCATATATAGACATGTAAGTGCTTGCGCATGTGCAAACTCACTCGTACGCACACACACACGTGTGTGACACACATACACACACACATACACACACTCAGAGTATATCAATGCATATGTTCACTTGAACACACATCACACATTACACATTACATACGGGCTGGGCTGATGACTAGATCTACAGTTCAATGGATGCTGATTGCACATTATTCTTTTCAACACTTTGGATTGGTTTGAGAAACAGAGCATTGGTGGTTTTAAGGAAGAAGCTATTGGCAAACTGATGACGCTATTGTTGATTTCTTCTGTACGTGTCTAGCATGCAACCATGTGTGTGCGTGTGCATGTGTGTGTGTGTATTTGTGTGTGTGTGTGTGTGTGTGTGCGTGTGTGTGTGTGTGTGTGTGTGTGTGTGTGTGTGTGTGTGTGCGGTTGTGTGTGAGTGAGTGAGTGAGTGTATAAGTGTATGTTCTTGTCTCTGACAAACGCATGACTGTAAAGCACTTTGAGATGTTTGAAACTGTTACGTAAATGTATTTATTGTTGTTATTATCATTATCATTGTTGTAGTTGTTGTGACCAACAACATCATCATCATCATTATCATCATTGATGTTATGATGCTGATTATGACACATACATCATTAGAGAAGAGGGGCAGGGTACCATCCAGTTCCAGAGGCACTATCTCATTATCATTATCATTGTCATTATCACTGTTGTTATGATGATAATTCTGACACATGCATCATTAGAGAAGGGGGCAGGGTACCACCCAGTTCCTAAGGCACTATCTCATTATCATTATCATTGTCATTATCACTGCTGTTATGTTACTGATTATGACACGTACATTATTAGAGAAGGGACAACCTCTCCCTTGACACCGAGATTGACAAGAGGATCGGGAAGGCAGCCACAATGCTAGCCCGCCTCACACAAAGAGTGTGGACAAATCCCAAGCTGACCATGTAGACAAAGATGGGTGTATACAACGCCTGCGTCCTCAGCACCTTGCTGTATGGCAGTGAGGCGTGGCCCACACATGTTCGTCAGGAGAAAAGGCTCAATACCTTCCACCTGAGAAGCCTACGGCGCATACTCGGCATCTCCTGGCAAGACAAGGTGACAAACACCGAAGTCCTGACTCGCGCTGGCCTCCTGATCATGTATACCATGCTGAGACAGCGTCGGCTGCGCTGGTTGGGCCACGTTCGCCGCATGGAAGATGGTCGCATCCCAAAAGACATCCTTTATGGAGAGCTTGCCACAAGGCAGAGAAGCATTGGCCGCCCACAGCTGAGATACAAAGACGTTTGCAAACGTGACATGAAGGCGCTTGAGATCAACACTGAGTCCTGGGAGGACCTTGCAGATGACTGCAACAGATGGAGAAGCACTCTCAAGAATCAGCTACGAATTGGTGAGGACAAACTGTCAGCTGCTGCAGCAGAAAAGCGAGCTCGCAGAAAAGGGACGGCAGCCGACAGACCAGCATCAGCTTACATGTGACCCCTGCGACAGAGACTGTCTCTCTAGCATCGGTCTCTACAGTCACAGGCGACGCTGCTTGGTCCAAGCAGACAGCCCAATTTGACATTAGGTTGGATATACTCTATCCATGGTCAGCCATGACCGAAGCAGGCCTACTACTACTACTACTACTACTACTATTTGAGAAGGGGAGCAGGGTACCATCAAGATCCTCAGGCACTATCTCATTATCATTATCACTGTCGTTATGATGATGATTATGACACGTACATTATTAGAGAAGGGGGGTAGGGTACCATCAAGATCCTCAGGCACTATCTCATTATCATTATCATTATCACTGTCGTTATGATGATGATTATGACACGTACATTATTAGAGAAAGGGGGCAGGGTACCACCCAGGTCCTCTGGCAGTATCTCATTATCATTATCATTATCACTGTCATTATGATGATGATTATGACACGTACATTATTAGAGAAGGGGGGCAGGGTATCATCAAGATCCTCAGGCACTATCTCATTATCATTATCACTGTCGTTACGATGATGATTATGACACGTACATTATTAGAGAAGGGGGGTAGGGTACCACCCAGGTCTTCTGGCAGTATCTCACGGGGGAAAACCTTATGCAGGCTCTCATACTTGCTACCGTGCAGGTTGATCTGAAAACATATTAATAATAATAATCATCATCATCATAATAACAACAATTACAATAACAACAAGAAAAAGAACAACAACATTAATAATAACAAAAATGATATGATGATGATGATGATGATAAATAATGATAACAACAGCAATAAGAACAATAATAATAACAATAACAACGACAATAATAAGTTTATAGCAACAACAACAACAACAATAATAATAATAATAATGATAATAACAAATGATAATGACAATAGTAATAACAATAATAACAATGATCTGAAATCATGATATAATAATACTAAGTTAATCCAGGCAGATCTGATTTCATAATCACAATAATGACAATGATGATAAGTTTATCTGGGTAGATCAGAAATAATAATAATAATAATAATAATGCATTTATCCAGGCAGATCTGAAATCATGATATAACAATACTAAGTTAATCCAGGAAGATCTGAATTCATAATCATGATAATGATATATTTATCCAGGTATATCTGAAATCATAATCATCATAATATACTACTACTTCTCTACGACTACTACTACTACTAACAACAACAATAACAACAATAATAATGATAATAATAACATCTATCTATGAAGCCAGAACCAACAATTGTGCTCTGATCACTTCCAAATACAATACTTCCAACAATACCTTACAATGACTTTACACTATCCATTACTACTATAATAATACTATGTTAATCCAGGCAGATCTGAATTCATAACAACAATAATGAGAATAATGATAAGTTTATCTGGGTAGATCAGAAATCATAATAATAATAATAAGCAGTTTAGCCCCCAAATCTGAAAATATGACACACCATAACAATGCATCAAAAGTACACAGAAAGTACAACACGCATGTATAGCAAACTACATAAGTATGAATACAAGCATGTATGCATGCATACACACATGCGAAACAACTAGTCAAGGGCAGCTTTGAAAAGATGAGTTTCGAGGTAGGCTTTGAAGCTGGAAAAAAAATGGACTGGGAGTGTCCTTATATGGCAAGAAGTTCCACTCTGTGTGACAAGTGTGTGGTTTTGTTTTTTGTTGTTGTTCTTGTTGTTTTTTTTCGCTTTTCTATGTGAGAAAAAAAAAAAGAAAAAGAAAAAAGAGAGAAGACTATGGTTCAAATGCACAAGATTATTTATAATAAAAAATTTAAAAAAAAAAAAAAGAAGAAAAGTCTCTCAATACATAACTCTTCCGTTCTGTCTACCATCCTGTTGGCTGATTATGCTTCTTGGGCTTCTGCTGGTTTTGTGTGGGTGGGGAGGGGGGGGTGTGAGGAGGGGGTGTGGGGGGCAGGGGGTGCGTGCATGCGTGTGCATGCCTGCATGTGTGTGTGTGTGTGCGTCTGCAGGTGTCTTTGTTTGCATGTCTGTGTGCGTGTGCACATGTTTGTTTGTGTATGGTGTACTTAAAGCATGTGTGTTTATGTAGTCTTACTTTAAAAAAATTTTTTTTTATTAAAAACACCAAGATCTGCCTGTCTGAGAGGTGGGCGTGTCAATCTGCATCATCCCCATCATCATCATAATTATCATTATCATAATTATTATTACTATTATTATTATTAGTAGTAGTAGTAGTAGTATCATTATAATCCTTCCTCTTCTTTGTCTATTAATTTTATTATTATCATTATCATTATTATCATTTTATTTTGATTTTCATTCATTTTTTTCCCCCAATAACATCATTATTATCATCAACATGCACCACTATACTCACTCTTTTCACAAACTTTTCTTTCAAGAACGGCTTGCCAATGGCAAACAAGGCATCGAAGAAGGTGGGCTCATTCACGTAGTGAGCTCCCCTGAAGCGGAGTGGGAAAGCATCCTGGGAAAAAAAACAACAACATAACACTGAGGACTGTTTATTAGCTGACAATGAACACATTGAGGAATTTACTTCAGCTGACACATTACATACTGAGGATTATTTGAAGTTCAACTTACACAGAACTTACACCCTACTGGTGATCAGCCATTTGATAGGTTTTTTTTTTTTTTTTTTTTTTTAACCAAAAATTGTCCATGTCAAAGTGGATGCTGCATGCATAAACACGAGGGAGGTAATATACTAAGGGAAGCTACCAGCTGCAGCTACTCTGGATTTCTCTGCTCGGGCAGAGTATTGCTTTACACAGGGCAGGAATTTGACCTCCGCCAGACGGGCGCAATAGCGGGTGGTTAAAGCGTTGGACTGTCAATCTGAGGGTCCCGGGTTCGAATCACGGTGAAGGCGTCTGGTGGGTGAAGGGTGGAGATTTTTACAATCTCCCAGGTCAACATATGTGCAGACCTGCTAGTGCCTGAACCCCCTTCGTGTGTATATGCAAGCAGAAGATCAAATACGCACGCTAAAGATCCTGTAATCCATGTCAGCGTTCGGTGGGTTATGGAAACAAGAACATACCCAGCATGCACACCCCCGAAAACGGAGTATGGCTGCCTACATGGCGGGGTAAAAACGGTCATACATGTAAAAGCCCACTCGTGTGCATACGAGTGAACGTGGGAGTTGCAGCCCACAAACGAAGAAGAAGAAGAAGAAGACCTCCGCCAGAGTCTGCACCTGTGAGTCACGGGGCACAGAAAAGAATGTGCAATAAAACAAGGACTTGAATCACAATACTGAAGCAGTGCCAAAGCAAACCTGGAACATGGTGACCTGCTTACGGGTGACAGTAGGAGTGCAGTGCTTGGCCTGATGCCACCCAAAGTCCTTCATGTCGGCAATAACCGTCATTCCACATACCTGCGTCTCCTCGTCCTGGAACAGAGGACACACACACACACGCACACATGTGAAACAGACATAAAGAATATCATGGGATGAAGACAACATATACACCAGTTGCAATATTTCACCAATACATGAACTGTCTTTTCCTCTTCTTCTTCTTCTGCGTTCGTGGGCTTCAACTCCCACGTTCACTCGTATATACGCGAGTGGGCTTTTTACGTGTATGACCGTTTTTACCCCGCCATGTAGGCAGCCATACTCCGTTTTGGGGGTGTGCATGCTGGGTATGTTCTTGTTTCCATAACCCACCGAACGCTGACATGGATTACAGGATCTTTAACGTGCGTATTTGATCTTCTGCTTGCATATACACACGAAGGGGGTTCAGGCACTAGCAGGTCTGCACATGTTGACCTGGGAGATCGTAAAAATCTCCACCCTTCACCCACCAGGCGCCGTCACCGTGATTCGAACCTGGGACCCTCAGATCGAAAGTCCAACGCTTTAACCATTCGGCTATGGCGCCCGTCACTGTCTTTTCCAATACATGCACTGTCTTTTCCAAGTGTAGAAGAAACAAATTCATCTTTGTGCAAAAACTGCAACACTTGGCATTAGGAACTGGAGTAAAAGTGAAAAGCAAAGTTTTAACTTGACAGCGCCTTTGGAAAATGTTTCTACAAGTGTTAAATCAAAAGAACCACTGGCCACCGTAGCAAAGTGGTTAGCGTCATGGACTGATGGCTGGGAGGATGTGAGTTTCAATCCCAGTGGAGGTGGGTTTTTCAGCCTGCGGCCAGCTCCTACACAAAGTTAAATGTACTATGGGCTTAAATGGGAAGACTGGCACCATACAGTTGAACAGCAGCATTGTCCTCCTCCTTCATCATAAAAAAAAAAGTTTAAAAATAAAAACCCAACCATTCACATTCTTTTTCTTAACAGAGCTGATATTGTTGGAATCAATGAAAAACATATTCATATGGAACAGCATAGATTACTGTTGAAGTTATAGAATTTGAAACTGGAGGAAACAACAACAACAACAACAACAACAACAACAAAACAACAAGTCTTAGCTTGACAACATCCTTAGGAAATGTTTCTGCAAGAGCTGAATCAAAAGAACCAGCCATCATTGTTTTCTTGATGGGTATGAAATGGAGCAACACATCTGCCCTTGTCAGAAATTCACAGGAATGATTCTCATACATCAAACATAAAATTATTATAATCTTATTTTGTTCTTGCCACTGTTACTTTTTGCTGTTGCGAATATTTTCAACTCAAAAGGTCAGAAAGACTCAGGATCAGACAACTGTGTTTCCTTGTCCAGTAATTTATTCCCCTTCGTGGTTGACAACAGGATTCTTGGCATATTTTTACAGTTTGTAAATATCTATTCCTTTTTTTTTCTTCTCTCTTTTAAAAAGAAATTGTTTTCTGTTTGATGATGTATTAGGCAGGAAAACATATATGTATTCATACGAATTTAATAAAACAGTATATCTTATTTTTTTAGGTTTCAAAGTATTACCCACTTCAATCATTTTAGACAGGATCAGAAAATCGTGCCCCAGAGTTTCATCAACTGTGTGTTTGTCTGGATCCCACCTTCCTGCAAAAGAAACAGTTAACTCACTCAGTACGGCCAGTCTTCTCTTCTCCTCTACACAGACCCCTTGGATGTCCAGTGGGTGTCTGAATGACCCAACCTTTAGCTTCCATCGTCAGAATTGTGGTATTCTTTGTCAACATTCACCTCTTCAGTATAAGAGCCTTCTGCTTGCAATATTTTGATGATGGTAATTGGGGTGAAACGCTGTTAACGTTGTCTCTTTCGTCGTTCGTATGGAGAGAGTTAAAATTAGTGTGTATATATGTGTGTGTGTGTGCATGTGTGCGCGTGTGTGTGCTGTATACACAAGCATACAAATATGTGTATGTAGGCATGCCTGAGGACATGATTTTAAAACGTCTCTCAAAACATGTTTCCATTCTTTCATTCTGCCTACCATCTTATTGACTAATGTGCTTCTTGGGCTTCCATTGGCTTGTGTGCATGTGTGAAGGTGTGTTTATTTGTGCTTGCACAATCTTGTTTGTGTGTGAAGGTGTGTTTATTTGTGCTTGCACAATCTTGTTTGTGTGTGAAGGTGTGTTTATTTGTGCTTGCACAATCTTGTTTGTGTGTGAAGGTGAGTTTATTTGTGCTTGCACAATCTTGTTTGTGTGTGAAGGTGTGTTTATTTGTGCTTGCACAAGCTTGTTCGTGTGTGAAGGTGTGTTTATTTGTGCTTGCACAATCTTGTTTGTGTGTGAAGGTGTGTTTATTTGTGCTTGCACAAGCTTGTTCGTGTGTGAAGGTGTGTTTATTTGTGCTTGCACAATCTTGTTCGTGTGTGAAGGTATTTGTTTGTATTTGTATTTCTTTTTATCACAACAAATTTCTCTGTGTGAAATTCGGGCTGCTCTCCCCAGGGAGAGCACGTCGCTATACTACAGAGCCACCCATTTTTTTTTTTTTTTCCCCTGCGTGCAGTTTTATTTGTTTTTCCTATCGAAGTGGATTTTTCTACAGAATTTTGCCAGGAACAACCCTTTTGTTGCCGTGGGCTCTTTTACGTGCGCTAAGTGCATGCTGCACACGGGACCTCGGTTTATCGTCTCATCCGAATGACTAGCGTCCAGACCACCACTGAAGGTCTAGTGGAGGGGGAGAAAATATCGGCGGCTGAGCCGTGATTCGAACCAGCGCGCTCAGATTCTCTCTCACTTTCTAGGCGGACGCGTTACCTCTAAGCGACTGGTTCGAATCATGATACAGTCACCAATATTTTCTCCCTCTCCACTGGACCTTGAGTAGTGGTCTGCTGGACGCTAGTCATTTGGATAAACCAAGGTCCCGTGTGCAGCATGCACTTAGCTCACATAAAAGAACCCACGGCAACAAAAGGATTGTCCCTGGCAAAATTCTGTAGAAAAATCCACTTTGATAGGAAAAAAAATAAAACTGCATGCAAGGAGGGTGGGGGTGCGGGTTGGGTGGGGGGGGGGGGGGGGGGGGGTGCTCTCAGTGTAGCAACGTGCTCTCCCTGGGGAAAGCAGCCCAAATTTCACACAGAGAAATCTGTTGTGATGAAAAAGAGAAATACAATACAATACAATACAATTTTGTGTTCTGAGTGCCATAGGCTCTGGACAGTAAGAACATCAATCTTCATTCATCATTATAACTACTAATAGGAGGAGTTTGTATTATACTCCATGTTTGGTGATACATATACTTACCATGTCAAACTGATGCAAACTAAGCCTATCGGTTTGCTCTGCTTGGCCAAATCCAAATTTCGCGTGGCTAATAGTAGTAGAAGCAGCAGATTTGTTGTTGTTGTTTTTGACAGCAACATTAATTTTAATAAATAATTCTCATGCAGTTTTCTTCACAACTTCGTTCCTGCTAGGAAGGTCATGTTTAATTATATTTTGTAATGTTATTATTAGCATTCATAATTTTCAACTCTTTTATGTATACACAGCTGTTTTCACAATCTCTCCATTCAATTATTCTGATAAGCTAACAGATAAGTTAATAAATTTTAAAAAGTAAATGAAATCAATCTTCCTTATAAGAAATCCCATTTATCATTTGTAAAACCTCAAGACAAAATCAGATATAACTCAAAAAGTTAACCCTAAAACAATATAAGTTCATATATGTGATCTGTTAGTTTTACAATGTCAAATTATTCTCTTGTTTTCTCAAGAGAATATAAGTGTACAGAATTATAAATCCTTCACAATAAATTACAAAAGACTGAAATGCTATTTCTCCAAAATAGTCTATTAAAAAAAAAAGAAAAAGAAATCCACCGTTCTGATCTCAACAGTAAGAAGAGAGGCCATGCAGAAACTGACCAAGACTTGTAACTATTTAAACTGCTGAAGTGAAGTAACTGAATTATAAAACAGAATGCATTATAACTCACATCAAACACTGAATAATTCAGCAACCTAATAATCAAAGTAGCAGCAGTAACATCATTATCAAGAATTAACAACTGTCATACAGGACAGTACCACAAACCTTCTGCAATATATGTGTGTGTGCGCGCGTGCGTGCGCATGCGTGTGTGTGTGCGTGCGTGCATGTGCGTGCACATCAGTGTACGTGTATACATGCATGTGCATAAATCTGTTAAAATGTCCTGGACACAGTTAGCACAAACACACAAATCTGCATCTCCTTCCTCATCAATTGCCTGCTTGTTTTGTTTCATGTCTGATGTCACTTTCAGTGAAACAACTTCAAACCGAAAACCACAAACACAACTACTGTTACTGTCCATCTGAATACCTGGCCTGTAAAAAAGAATACAGCTGCCGTCTGGAGCCCGGTGTTTGAGCAGTCCCGAATACCCAGTTTCCAAAAGGGACTGTACGCGCTTTGGGGTGAGATCGTCAAATACTTCTGGGTAGTCCTTTTTCATTTTGTAGAAGCTCATGATGTGCTTGAATGCACGTTCCTGATCAAACTTCTTGCAGCGCAGAAACCGTAGCAGGAAGCCATCGTCTGTACGACCCCTGTAACCTGCATAAATGAACAAATGGCCCCTGAACCCTGCATTGATAAACAGAACACCCTGTAACCTGCATAAATAAACAGAACACCCCTGTACTCTGAATAAATAAACAAACCACCCTTGTATCCTGCAACAATAAACATATGACCCTTGTACCCTGCATAAACAATTGACCCCTGTATCCTGTATGAGTAAACAGATGACCCCTGAACCTTGTATAAGTAAACAGATGACCCTGAACCTGCATAAACAGATGATCCCTGAACCCTCAATAAATAAACAGATGACCCCTGTACCCTACAGCAATCAACAAAATGGTCTAGGCTGGTCTGAACAATTTTACTTGATGTAGCCTGGTAGGAAAATGACAGTATCTCAGGGGGGGAATATAATAGACAAAGCTTATCTTACTGCTTAAACTGTCCTTTGTAAGAACGACAAGGAGTAATCAATGAAGAGACAGAAAGATGAAGTGGATGGATAAATTAGATATATTGACAATTCAATGATAGAATGAATGAATATTATTTGATGAGGGAAGTGAAATAGGCAAGGACATACTTTTTTTCCATCCGGCCCTCAGGGCAATGATCCGATAGATCTATAGACAGATAGACATATATACTATATAGACAGATCAATAGGCAATCACAGACAGACAGGTGTATGAATTTTTACACACATATGTAACACACACACACACACACACACGCACACACACACACATATATGTATATATATATATATATATGTATATATATATATATATATTACATATATATAACATGTATATTACACATGTAAAAAGATTCAGATTAAAGCATACATGTAACGGTGTATACATGCACACAACATGCACATGCATCTCTAAGGACAGATACATTATATACACATACATTCATGCACATACCATATACCGATACCGATACTTCCTTAACTCCTGTGGAAAGAGGTCATTTTCCGTCTTCGGACCAACAACTTGGAATTCTCTGCCTATTGCTCTCAGACAAACAACTCATCTATCTACCTTTAAAGCAAATCTTAAAACTTATCTCTTTAAAAAAATACGTGTCATAACTCAAATAGTGCTGTTGTCCCAGGCCTATGGCAATGTGAGTGTGTGTGATGGGAGAGTAGAGAGAATGGGATTAGGTAGATGGATGGTGGTGGTGTGGTTCGAAAGGGAGAATGACCTGAGTTTTACCCCTTTTACCTTTTCTATCCAAAATTTTATTTTTACAATTTTTACAAAACCTATGGCATGCAGATTACACTTATGTTCCTTTTTACATGTATGTATTTTAAGTGAAAATTGCTGTCATCTCAACTGTTTAATCGTGTGTGTCTGTGCGTGTGTGTTAGTGTGAGTGTTGGAGTGTAACAGTTGTAGTATTGATAGTATGTTACTTTGTGAGTTTTATGCATTGTGTTTTTATGATATTAATGATTGTTTTATGTTTCTACCACTTTTTATATGCTTTCTTGTTTCACTTTAGGTACTCGATTGTAAAGCGCTTAGAGCTTGCTTATGCTTGCATTATAGCGCTATATAAAAATAAAATATTATTATTATTATTTTTATTATTATTATTATTATTATTATTATAAACTTCAAACGTGAGGCTGTACCTGACCAAAAGTTTGTGCCCTTGTCAGCAGTCTAGTAGATTAGTAACACCAGCAACAGAGCTGATCAACTGAGCGCATTTATTGCCCCTTGTTGGCAGATGCCACGTGATGGTTCTGCCAACGGTGCAGAATGTATTGTATCGTATTACTTTTTGTCATAACAGATTCCTCTGTGTGAAATTCTGCCAGCTTTCCCCACGGAGTGTGCGTCACCATGATGCAGCACCACTGTTTTTTTGAAAGCTTTTTTTTTCTTTTTCTTTTTTTTGCTGTCTGCAAATGTATTTGTTTTAAAACTACCTCTGGATTTTCTACAGAATTTTGCCACGAACAACCCTTTTGTTGCTGAGGGTTCTTTTATGTACGCTATATGGGACCTCAGTTTATCGTCCCATTCAGAAGACAAGCACCCAGACTAACACTCAAGGTGATTGGATGGGGAGATTGGGAGGGGGGTGGGGGGTGGAGGTGGAGGGGGGTGCGGGAGTAAAAGTCCCTCCCAGTCTGTGCAGAAAGCAAACCCGTGGACTCACTACCTATTTGTATTTGTATTTGTATTTCTTTTTATCACAACAGATTTCTCTGTGTAAAATTCGGGCTGCTCTCCCCAGGGAGTATGCGTTGCTATACTACAGCGCCACCCATTTTTTTGCATTTTTTCCTGCATGCAATTTTTATTTGTTTTTCCTATCGAAGTGGATTTTTCTACAGACTTTTGCCAGGAACAACCCTTTTGACCACAAGGCCACGCCTCCCCTCAACAGGGTTTAACCTGGTGGAGATACTGTAAATCTGCCATCTCTGAAACCAGTTTCATGACACAGCTCAATGGGAACAGCAAATACTGTGTAGCTGAGTTACCAGGCTGCAAACATTCTGCAAACTAACGTAAGGTCAAGTACTGGCAGCTTTGAGAGTACACAAACAGTATTTGCCCCTTTATATGTGGTATGCTTGACAATGTGTGCGCACATATGTATGTGTACACACATATATGCGTGTATTTGCAAGTGTGTGTGTGTGTGTGTGTGTGTGTGTCTGTGTGCCGGTGTGTGTGCCGGTGTGTGTGTGTGTGTGTGTTTGCATATGTGGGGAGGGGTGCGGGTATGTATATATGTACATTTAACATATTTTGGTGTACATGTATACATGCATTCTGTTAATGTGAGCGTACAGTTTGCTAGGTACATTTCTGGTGTGTACATGCAACTTTGATGTTATGTGTTATGCACAATGCCATGTGTTTCATTTTAAAGCTCCTACAACATTTTTCTGAAGAGAGTGCTACACAAGTATCCCTTTTTATCATTATTGTTATTATCATTATCATCAACATCATGATTACTGTTGTTCTTATCATTGTTATAGTCATTAGTATTGTTCTTGTTGTTCTTATCAACATGGGTTTGCTGCTGTCACAAGCAAAACCCCACTACAGTGGACAAAAACAGATCTAACCTACGACGGGCGCAATAGCCCGATGGTTAAAGCTTGGACTTTTAATCTGAGGGTCCCTGGTTCGAATCATGGTGATGGGACCTGGTGGGTTAAAGGGTGGAGATTTTTACGATCTCCCAGGTCAACACATGTGCAGACCTGCTTAGTGCCTGAACTCCCTTTGTGTGTATATGCAAGCAGAAGATCAAATAAGCACGTTAAAAATCCTGTAATCCATGTGAGTGATTCGGTGGGTTATGGAAACAAGAACATACCCAGCATGCACATCCCCGAAAGCGGAGTATGGCTGCCTACATGGCGGGTTAAAAACGCTTACTTTGGATGCTCACAAGTTGAAAGAGCCAATTAACTTCAAGAACTCTGATCATGTGACGCGCCTCCATATGACATAACACACACACACACACACAGTGACAGGAACTCCGATTTAATCTGCTGATAATACGTGTTTCAAAAACCAAACGAAACGATATGCAAACATACTATTTTTCCTTACCTGGCACTTTCTCCAAACGTTCTCGCAGTGTTTTTATCTCAATATGTCTGGTTTTGGGGTCTTCATGCAATTCCTCCTCCGCCTTTTTTAGCATCGCTGGGCTCAATGTACAGGTGTACGGTTTCGAAATCGAAGACATATTATTTGCTTTCTGCAATTAAGTCAGACGTACTGTAACTCGGGGGACAACACTGCTTGAATGATCACGTTGAATACGTCGCTGTGTTATCTCGCTCTCTGCTGCAAAGCCAACTGTCAGAGAGTTCCACAATGATTATGGTGCTCCAGGTAGAAACTGTATCACTGTACTCAATGTCCAAAACAGATCGTTGACCCTATCAGGACATGACCCCTTTAGCTCTTGCCCAATTGTCCAAGAAAGGTCAGGGATAATGTGACAATCAAAAACTGTGCCCTCGTGAAATTCTGTCTCAAAGTTAAACGTGTTCGTTTGTTTACTCAGTGTGTTCGTTCATTTCATTCCTCGCTCTCTCTCTTTCACACACACACGTGTCACATCGTGCCGTGGACATCAGTACACTACGGGACATAACTTCAACTTCGATCAGCAATTGAATTAACTCCCTTCTAAAGGTTCCTCATTTAAGTTTAACAGAAGGTTAAAAGTACCAACATTCCGTCAAGCTAGCAGAGGGTGACAGACAAGTGCCGGCCATCGTTGTAAAGGGCTTGGGATGCTTTCTTAAGAGGCTGTATTATTCCTGCAGTGCTAAAGAAGAAGAAGAAAAAAGTCCTGGAATTTGCACTCGGAAGACAAACTATTGCAACAGTACTAAAAAGAATTGAGGAGTGTTGCGTGACCCTGATTTCTTCGGAGATTTACGGAAGTTTTCGTAGAGATCAACAGCCGTGTCAAAGTTCGCTGTTGACCTTTGCGGTTAACTTCTTCAACTTCTTCGTCGGCTCCAAAACAACCCCAAAACTATCAGATCACTGTGTTCATTCCAGACTTACGAGATACAGGAGAAAGGAAAACTTGTTCATTGAAGCTCAGTCTCGTCTGCTGAAAGGAGTGTAGGCCTAGGCCCGAGTAAATATCGACGACACCATGTCCTCGCAAGCATACACGTGCACCTTGAGTCCTGAGCTTCTAGAAAAGGCGATGAAAGAATTAAACGAAGATCCGAAAACTCGACATCTTGAGATCAAAACTCTGCGAGAGCGTTTGCAGCAAGTGCCAGGTAAAGTATATTGCTGAATCACTCTGTTGTAATTTTTATTTTTTAACACAAAACGTCACAGTAGCAGTCTGCTCTCTCTCTCTCTCCCTCTGTGTGTGTGTGTGTGTGTGTGTGTGTGTGTGTCTTTTTCTCAGTGTATGTGTGTGTGCGTGTGTGTGTTTGTGTGTGTGATACCCAGTGGTTTAAGCGTTGGACTTTCAATCTGAGGGTCCCGGGTTCGAATCACGGTAACGGCGCCTGGTGGGAAAAGGGTGGAGATTTTTCTGGTCTCCCAGGTCAGCATATGTGCAGACCTGCTAGTGCCTGAACCCCCTTCGTGTGTATGCGCACGCAGAAGATCAAATACGCACGTTAAAGATCCTGTAACCTATGTCAGTGTTCGGTGGGTTATGGAGACATGAAAATACCCAGCTTGCATGAACCACGACAGAGCCATCCGAAAGTGGATGTTGGTCATGTAACAGAAAGAAGAAGAAGAAGAAGAGGGGAAAGGGGTGTGGCTTGATATGGGTGTGCATATCAGGGTACATTTATTATTTAACTTAAAGTTCAATAAGTAAATAAGTGAAACCAAATACAAACCTACACACATTTTGTTTATCATTATTTTTTTTAAACTGTTCAATTTTGATGGGGCGTTGCACCACACACTATCATTAATGTACGATGCTCTCCCATTCTTGTAAGTGTCTGTCAGGTATATGTACCATGGTAAGAAAGTCAACACTGCCAGAAAGTTGTTTTTGTTTTGAAATAAACATTTATTATTGCTGAACAATATGAAATTAGAACACACACACACACACACACACACACACATGTATGTATGTATGTACCGGTATGTATGTATGTGTGTGTGTGTGTGTGTGTGTGTGTGTGTGTGTGTGTGTATGCATGTATTTATGTGTATCTGATATAGTCGGTACACTGCATTGATGTTTCGCATTGTTTCTTATAATCTATATATCTTTACATGTGACAAGTACCAAGGATAAATTTATAGATCAGCCAGGTTTTACAACTTCAGTTTCCTTTATGTTTGAATTATAAAAGTTTTCAGTTTCAGGTTCGGTTTCTCAAGGAGGCGTCACTGCATTTGGACAAATCCATATATGCTACACATCTGCTAGGCAGATGCCTGACAGAAGAATAACCCAATGAGCTTGTCAGGCTTTGAGTGCACGCTTATATATCTGTGCACCTATCAGAGTGGATTTCTTTTTACACAATTTTTGCCAGAAGACAACACTCTCATTGTCATGGGTTCTTTTTCAGTGCGCCAAGTGCTTGCAGCACACAAGACCTCAGATTGACAGTCCAACGCTTTAACCACTCAGCTATTGCGCCCGTCGGTTTATCGTCACATCCAAAAGACCAGACGCTCAGATTGATTTTCCAGTCAAACTTGGGAGAAAGGGCAAGAGTGGGATTCAAACCCACACCCTCACGGACTTTCTGTATTGGCAGCTGAGCATCTTAACCATTCTGCCACCTTTGTCCCTGAATTATGAAAAAAGAAATAAGAATAAAAGAAATTTCACATTTGATAAATCATATATAATTTATTTGCTGATTGATATTCTTTTCCACAGTGGAGAAGGATCTGCCTTTGAAGTTGGTTGTTTTTTTTGGGGGAGGTGTGGGGGGTTGTTGTTGTTGGTAATATTCATGTATGGGATGAACTGGAAAAGATTTTGCTTTTTGATTTATAGTTATATTCAAATAGAGAATTTTTCAGTTGGCAATTGCAGATAAACATTACGACATACTCAGAGATACTGTGTCTTTTTCTTTTGATCGACCTTAGTCAGTAAGTGTCATTGTTAAACATCCCAAGACAAGCCTCTTGTTACATTGCTGCAGGGTACAAGGGTCGTACAGATGATGGCTTCTTGCTGAGATTTTTGCGCTGCAAGAAGTTTGACCAGGAACGTGCGTTCAAGCAGGTCATGACATACTACACGATGCGCAAAGAAAACGCAGATGTGTACGACAACCTGACCCCAAAGCGTGTGCGGAACGTTATGGAAGCGGGTGTGATGGGAGTGCTCAAAGATCGGGCCCCAGATGGTACCCGCGTATTGTACTTCAGGCCAGGTATTACTTTGGATAGATATAACTTTCGCTTTAAGATTTTAAGATATCTTTGCCTTTTTTTTTTTTTTTTTTTTTCATGAGTATGGTGATGTTATTGCTAATGAACCTTTTGAAGTCCGTTTAGGTTTGGGGCTTTGTGACAAAGCTGAGCTCTATGCTTCCATTCATTGATAATGATTTTATGTTCCAACCAGGCATGAATAATAGTAATAATAATAATAATGGTACTTATATAGCGCTGAATCTTGTGCATAGACAAATCTAAGCACTTTCGCACCAGTCATTCTCACGCACACGCATAACTCTAAAACTGGACAAACTAAAGACAAGGAAGAGGCAGGGAAGGGAGGCTATTTTGGGAAGAGGTGGGTTTTAAGGCCAGACTTGAAAGAGCTGAGTGCGGAGACTTGACGAAGCGAAAGAGGAAGTTCATGAGAGAGATCTATAGACACCTGCACTGACAATACTGCAGAATGGACAGGAAAACCATTTGCAGAGACCCAGGTGAACAGCTCTCTGTGTGGCGCCTCAGTGACTCTTCACATAGTTTAGGGAGAAGGTGAAGAATGCTGGTTAGGAAACAGTTCAAAAGACACATCCTTGTTGTAGCTGATGCCCTTGCCTCCCACTCAGATGTGTGATCCCAGTGTTCTAATATTAGCTTTTGATCATAGCTGTCACAACCCATAAGGGGTTGCCCATGTGCCCCCACACCTTCCCAGACTAAACCAACATCCCGACAACACAACACAAAGACATAAAAGTTCAGCTTGGTTCTTTACTGTCGTTCCACTTCCAAAGACAGGTCCAGACACACAACCTCTTAATTACAGCACCACTCTTCTTCAGTCTGAATGTATGATTTGGTCATGTAGGCTTAAGTGACTGCAGCACTAGTTCTGTGCGATAGTGTCAGTTCACTTGAAGTTGAACCTCAGTCAGACCCACCCAAGGATGACCAGTGTCAATGAGCCCACTTGAGACCTGAAGTCACACGCCTGCAGAATAGAAAAGGGAAGTACAGGATGGGACACACTGGGTGAAAAAGTCCTTGGGAATATGGAGGCCGGGGGAGGAAGTGGGCAAGAGGGAACTTGGGGTGGACAGGACAGAAGGGAAATGAGGACAGCTGCTGAGTCTTCTTCTTCTTCTGCATTCACTTGTATGCACATGTGTGGGCTTTTACGTGTATGACCGTTTTTACCCCGCCATGTAGGCAGCCATACTCCGTTTTCAGAGCTGTGCGTGCTGGGTATGTTCTTGTTTCCATAACCCACCGAACGCGGACATGGATTTCAGGATCTTTAACGTGTGTATTTGATCTTCTGCTTGCATATACACACGAAGGGGGTTCAGGCACTAGCAGGTCTGCACATATGTTGACCTGGGAGATCGTAAAAATCTCCACCCTTTATCCACCAGACGCCATCACCGTGATTCGAACCCGGGACCCTCAGATTGAAAGTCCAACGCTTTAACCACTCGGCTATTGCGCCCGTCACTGCTGCTGAGTCAAATCCTGGAGTTCCCTTGGAGGTGATGGCAGACGGAGAAAAGCCACAGGAAAAATCTGCCACCAGGAAACCGGCACACCACTGGCCCAGGGTGAAGAACAGAGAACACAGAGACCCACACAGAGAAGTGAAACCCACAACTCCTGTGAAAGAGGGCACCCTACAGCTCACTTGCTGACTCGACGACCTGTCTCCTACCAATGTTCGGC
>NC_134891.1:27072884-27125384 GCF_041734735.1 Babylonia areolata
GCTCATGTACGTTTATATGTATTTGACTGTGCTTTCATATCTGTGAAACTGCGTTTTTGGGGCATATCTGTTATGCATGTGTGGGTGTATGTGTGAATGTGTGTCTTCATGTTTTATATTTATTTGCTTATTTATCATCATTGTTGTCTTATTTATTTAATTATTTATTTATTATTTTTATTATTATTTTATCATTATTTTCATTACTACTACCTTTTTTTATTTTAAAAAAAAATTAAATATCATAAGTATTATTTATTTATTTATTTATGTAAGCTATATATATATATATATATATATATATATATATATATATATATATATATATATATAATTTTTTTTTTTTTTCAAGGCCTGACTAAGCGCGTTGGGTTACGCTGCTGGTCAGGCATCTGCTTGGCAGATGTGGTGTAGTGTATATGGATTTGTCCGAACGCAGTGACGCCTCCTTGAGCTACTGAAACTGAAACTGAAATCTACAAGAGTAAACGGCTGAGATTCAAGGTGTTTATTTTCTTGTGTCATCAGGAGGCTTTCCCGGCGCGGTTCAAGGGACTTCACTATGTGAATGAGCCGACCTTCTTTGATGTTGTGTTTGCTGTCATCAAGCCCTTTCTGAAGGAGAAGATCCTGAAACGAGTGAGTGCGTTTTAGCTAATAGAACTCCCTTCTTGCCAGGGAAACTGAGGTATTTAGGGCAATATATATATATATTTATTCATTTATGTATCTACTTTTCTTTTCTTTTTCATTATTGTTGCAGAAAAAACTATAGAAGATAGGAAACAAAAAAAAGAACATCAGTTATATTTTGAAGGAAAATGAATTATTCTGAAACATACACACAAGTTTCAAGTTTCAATTTTTAATTATCCTTTCACTCCTTCTGGAGTATGGAGGATTACTGCAAATAATCTTTTCATGCCCAGAACAAACATTTCCAAATACGCAGCAATGTCACATTAAAGTTGAGAAAGCACAAATGTCTTTTAACTCCAAAAGTATAGCTAGGCAACATTTGCAGGCACACACGCACGCATGCACGCGCACATAATGCATGCACACACTTTTCAGTCATAAACCTTACACACTCCAACTGCTACATTCAGTTATTTTTCATCATCAGAGTTTAAACAAGAGAGGCAAGGCCTTCAAGACTCACTTGTGATATGTATTGAGTATAATTTCAAAATGTAATGTTTAAGATGAGAAAGATCAGTTTAAAGCAAATTAAGTCCCCTAGCATTAATTACAGAGTAATATCCCTCCTTTACTATCTGCGCCAAAACGTTTGCAAAATAAATAAAACTTCCATGCTTAGCAAAAGAAGTTCCTGTTTGAACAAAAAATGATAATAATGACTGCTCTTGTTGTTGGGTCAGAATATCAGATGAAAGTGTCAAGTTTAGAGAATACAAAAAATATAAATATAACAGTAAATGCAGTTTGCATATAATTAGGCTTCATTTTTTATTTTTTTGTGCCTATCCCAGAGGTGCAATATTGTTTTAAACAATATGACTGGAAAGAACTGAATTTTTCCTATTTTTATGCCTAATTTGGTGTCAACTGACAAAGTATTTGCAGAGAAAATGTCAATGTTAAAGTTTACCACGGACACACAGACACACACACACACACACACAGACAACCGAACACTGGGTTAAAACATAGACTCACTTTGTTGACACAAGTGAGTCAAAAAAGGAGAAAAAGGACCAGAAAGTGTTTGATATCATTCAAGCTGTCTGTTCTTTTTTCAGATTAGTATGCATGGAAAGAACCTGGACAAACTGCATGAGAAATTCCCCCGTGACATGCTGCCAGAAGACCTAGGTGGAGCATTGCCACCCTTCACTGCTGAGGTACAGCTGTTCTCTCTCTCCTTCTATCTCTCTTGTGTGTGTGTGTGTGTGTGTGTGTGTGTGTGTAAGGGCGTGGTGTAAAGAAGCTTTCAGCTTATCCAGTTTATCCTCAATAAAACATTTGTCATTGTCTCTGTCTTTTACACACACACACACTCACACACACACACACACACACACACACACACACACACACACACACTTTACTGCTGAGGTATTGTTGTTAAATGTTCTCTCTCTCTCTCCATTGATCTCTCTGTCTCTGTCGCATGTTAACAGTAATGTCTTGGATTTTTTTTTTTTTTTTTTTTTTTTTTTCCTGAAGGCCTGACTAATCTCGTTGGGTTAATCTGCTGGTCAGGCATCTTCTTCTTCTTCTTCTTCTGCGTTCGTGGGCTGCAACTCCCACGTTCACTTGTATGCACATGAGTGGGCTTTTACGTGTATGACCGTTTTTACCCCACCATGTAGGCAGCCATACTCCGTTTTCTGGGGTGTGTATGCTGGGTATGTTCTTGTTTCCATAACCCACCGAACGCTGACATGGATTACAGGATCTTTAACGTGCGTATTTGATCTTCTGCTTGCATATAAACACGAAGGGGGTTCAGGCACTAGCAGGTCCGCACATATGTTGACCTGGGAGATCGTAAAAATCTCCACCCACCAGGCACCGTCACCGTGATTCGAATCCAGGACCCTCAGATTGACAGTCCAACGCTTTAACCACTCAGCTATTGCGCCCGTCAGTCAGGCATTTACTTAGCAGATGTGGTGTAGCGTATATATATATATGGATTTGTCCAAAACGCTGTGACGCCTCCTTGAGTAAGTCAACTGAACTGAACTGAACTTGGAACTGCTCAGTGGACGAATCCCATCCCCACCTGGTTGCCAAGGACATTCCCACACCTTTTGTATCCCCACCTGCGCAATAGCCGAGTGGTTAAAGCGTTGGACTTTCAGTCTGAGGGTCCCGGGTTTGAATCACGGTGACGACGCCTGGTGGGTAAAGGGTGGAGATTTTTACGATCTCCCAGGTCAACATATGTGCAGACCTGCTTGTGCCTGAACCCCCCCCCCCCACCTTTCATGTGTATATGCATGCGGAAGATGAAATGCACAAGTTAAAGATCCTGTAATAAATGCCAGTGTTCTGTGGGTTATGGAAACAAGAACATACCTGGCATGCACACCCCTGAAAACATAGTATGACTATCCTCTTGGTAGGGATAAAAACAGTCATTCATGTTAAAAACTAACTCATGAATGTGAGAGGAGTCGTTGCCTATGAACAGGTAAATGCGTGCAGAAGATCAAATATGAACGTTAAAGATCCTGTAATCCATGTCAGCATTTGGTGGGTTATGGAAACAAGAACATACCCAGCATGCACACCCCCGAAAATGGAGTATGGCTGCCTACATGGCAGGGTAACTAAACAAAATAGTCATAGAAGTAAAATGTTACATGTCTGTCTGAGTGCGTACGTGTGTGTGCCTGAAATCTAATTTGAACGACACAAGAAACGAATGATGAGCACCCAGTGGCAGCCGTCACTCTGTTTTGCAAATGGCTCCCAGTTTGTAAAGCGCTTTGAGCTTGGTCTCCAAGCAAGGATAGGCACTGTATAATTTTCCTTATCAGATCTACTTCTTCTTTGTTCGTGGGCTGCAACTCCCACATTCACTTGTATGTATGTGAATGGGCTTTCACATGTATGACTGTTTTTAACCCTGCCATGTAGGCAGCCATACTCCGTTTTGAGGGGGGGGGGGGGGGGTATCCATATCAAATGAAATCATATCCAAAAAAAACCCACCAAAAACATGTCTGTTTGTCTGTCTCTCCCTGCAGGACTGGATCGCCAAAATGATGGCCTGTGAGCAGCAGTTTGTGGAGGAGAACAAGTTTGGCATGGTGGACCTGACCATCCCGGCCAAGGAGCAGAAGAAGGCTGACGCCACAGAGGCCCTGGGGGGGACCTTCCGCAAGCTGAACGTGGATTAACTGACTGACTGACTGACTGACTGGCCAGACAGACAAGACATCCGTGTTTCCTCCGTCTTCTTTCTGATCACTGAAAGCACAAGTTCTGGAGAGTTGGGCGAGGGGTGTGTGGGGTGGGTGGGGGATAGGGAGTGGGGGGGGGATTGTCGTTTCTGACTAGGAGGGATTTTCTGCATGCGGAACATGGATTAACTCCCCTTGGAAGGTGGAGGGGGGGTGGAGGGGGCAGGGGTGGGGGTGGGGGGTTTGATAGAGACCTGACTGACTTTTCTTCCTGCATGACTGATGTGGAGGAGAGAGGTGTGTTGTGTCTCTAGTTGCCTTTTTTTTTTCTTTTTCTGTTTTTTCTTCTTTTTTGTCATTGGGGGATGGGGTGTGGGGGGTTGGGGATGGGGGAGGTTCAGAAGGAGATGAGATTTTTTTCTGTGTGATTTATGGTGGAGAGATGTGTCATGTCACAAGGTGTGCCTTTTTTCTTCATTTTTTTTTTTTTGAGGTGTGGGGTTGGGAGGTGGGGGTGGATGTTGGGGGGTCCAGAAGCTGGGGAGGGGGTTAGGAGGTGGGTGTGGGGGGGGGGTGAGGCATTAGGAGGGTGGAGGGTTATGCAAGAAGAGGATGTGGGGGAGATTCAGAAGGTGGGAGATGAGTTTTTCCGCATGATTGTAGGGGTGGGGGGGGGGGGGGGAAGACGGATTGTGTCACTGATGGCCTTTTGTAGGGTTTTTTTTTTTTGGGGGGGGTGCGGGGGGGGGCATATTGGGGGGAAGGAAGAGGATGTGGAGTAGGGGGTGATGGGGGGGGGGGTTAGTTGGGGGAGGGAGGGGAATTCGGATAGTGGAGACGGGAGTTTTTCTGTATGTTGGAGGGTTTGGGGGGTGGTGAGTGAGACGTGTTGTGTAACTGGTTGCATTTTGTGGTTGGGGGGGGGGAGGATGGTGGGGCATGGGGTGTGTGTGTGTGGGGGGGGGGGGCGCTGGGGATTTGAAAGGTGGACACAAAGGTTTTCTGCATAAATGAGGGGTGGTGGTGGTGAGATACCCCCGAAAACGGAGTATGGTCATACACGTAAAAGCCCACTCGTGTGCATACGAGTGAACGTGGGAAGTGGTGGTGAGATGTTTGACTATTTTACCTTTTGTGGGTTTTTATGGGTTCATAATATTGTTTAGCGTGATCACCCAATCGAGCTACATAATTATGTGACCTGGTTGGAGACATAATTTGACAAAAAAACAAGAATGCAAGAGAATCGACAGACAGACAGAAAATACGAAAAAAACTTAGCCGTATGAAGAGCACAGGCACAGGAGTCATGATGGCTGCCGGAAAAAGAGGGCGCTAGCCGGAAGGTTATCGGCCGTAGTTACTTTCGTTTTCTCTGCATAGACGGATAGTAGTTTGCACAGGACAGGAATGTCAGACCCCTGCCGGAGTCTGCTCTAGTTGGGTCACGGTTAGTATGTTATTTAAACGTAATTTTAGATAGAAAATTTCCTTTTTTGATCACATATTCACAGATCTACGTTTTATTAATTTATCTAGAGTTTTGTTGTTGGCTTTTTTTTTTTTTGTTGTTGTTTTTTTTTTGCTTGTGTCCACAAAGCGAAACGATCATGATCAGTTGTTCGGTTGAATATGTTTCTGTTTTATTAATTTGCATAATGATATTTTGCACTTGTACTAAGAAAACTATTATAACCATGAGTGTGCATGTGCTATTGTAACTACTGTTTTTTCTTGTTGTGAATTATTTGCTTATTTGTTTGGTTTTTCATTTTGTATGATTTACCGATAAATTGTCTGCTGTTTTTGCTTGTTATTTATTATTATTATTATTTTATGTTTTTTAATCTTGGATATTTCTTCCTTTTTTTCATTTGTTCACATGCACACACACACACACACACACACACACACACATCTTGTTTTTTTTGTTTTTGTTTTTTTAATTTATAGCTGTTGTTTTTTTCCATATGCAACAACAAACCAGAACATCTAGTTATGTTTTTTTTCAATTCCTTAACAACAGGTGTTGTAAAAGCTTCATCTCAGATGTTGTTAAACTCATTAAGAGAGAGAGTGTACAAGGCAAAAAGACTTATTCCAGACTGAACGATTTGGAGTTGTTTCACTGCACTGGATTTTCTCTAGAGATCTGTCTGTGTGTAGATAAATCACATAGAAAACATGTTTCACACAGTGGGAGGTAGACGAAAAAAATCTTGTCAAAAGTCGACTTACTTGGGATAAAAGAGGCGACGTATCGAGCCACAAGCTCTTCTTCAGGCAAATGAAATGAGTGAGTGACAGACAGAAAGGTACAGACAGAGAGGGAGAGAGAGTACAGTTCAGGAAAGGAAAGTGATGAGAAGTCACAGGAAAGGACACAAAGTAGGGTGAGCAGAACTGTCAGTGTGAATGTATGAGGGAAAGAAAGGGTTCTGAAAGGGAAGGGTGAGGGAAGATGGGCAGGGGGTGAGAGGGCAGGAGTGGGGGAATGGGGTGGAAGAGACTGTTAGTGTTAGGGACATATTAACAAGGAAGTAAAATAATAAGAGAGAAAAAAAATAAGAAAAAAAAAGAAAAAAAATAAAAAACTAAAAAAAATAAAAAATAAAAATAAATAAAATAAATTTTTTAAAATTTTTTATATAAAATAAATAATAATAATAATAATTAAATAAATAAATAGATAAACACACACATTCACATTTGACCAGAGGCAAAGCTGTACACTCATGAGCAGAGAGAGATGGGGCAAAGATCACTTCACCTGTCTTAGAAGAAACTTGTTTTTTTATCACTGGAATGCATTTTCCAAATCTACTGAAGAAACGTTTTGTTATCACTGAAATGCTTTTCCCCTAGCTACTGAAGAAACTTGTTTTTTTATCACTGGAATGCATTTTCCAAAGCTACTGAAGAAACGTTTTGTTATCACTGAAATGCTTTTCCCCTAGCTACTGAAGAAACTTGTTGTTAGCACTGAAATGCTTTTTCCATAGCTACTGAAGAAACTTGTTGTTATTACTGAAATGTTTTTTCCATGGCTACTGAAGAAACTTGTTGTTATCACTGAAATCTTTTTTCCATAGCTACTGAAGAAACTTGTTGTTATCACTGAAATGCTTTTTCCATAGCTACTGAAGAAACTTGTTATCACTGAAATGCTTTTTCCATAGCTACTGAAGAAACGTTTTGTTATCACTGAAATGCTTTTTCCATAGCTACTGAAGAAACTTGTTGTTATTACTGAAATGTTTTTTTCCATGGCTACTGAAGAAACTTGTTGTTATCACTGAAATGCTTTTTCCATAGCTACTGAAGAAACTTGTTATCACTGAAATGCTTTTTCCATAGCTACTGAAGAAACGTTTTGTTATCACTGAAATGCTTTTTCCATAGCTACTGAAGAAACTTGTTGTTATCACTGAAATGCTTTTTCCATAGCTACTGAAGAAACTTATTGTTATCACTGAAATGCTTTTTCCATAGCTACTGAAGAAACTTGTTATCACTGAAATGCTTTTTCCATAGCTACTGAAGAAACTTGTTGTTATCACTGAAATGCTTTTTCCATAGCTACTGAAGAAACGTTTTGTTATCACTGAAATGCTTTTTCCATAGCTACTGAAGAAACTTGTTGTTATTACTGAAATGTTTTTTCCATGGCTACTGAAGAAACTTGTTGTTATCACTGAAATGCTTTTTCCATAGCTACTGAAGAAACTTGTTATCACTGAAATGCTTTTTCCATAGCTACTGAAGAAACGTTTTGTTATCACTGAAATGCTTTTTCCATAGCTACTGAAGAAACTTATTGTTATCACTGAAATGCTTTTTCCATAGCTACTGAAGAAACTTGTTGTTAGCACTGAAATGCTTTTTCCATAGCTACTGAAGAAACTTGTTGTTAGCACTGAAATGCTTTTTCCATGGCTACTGAAGAAACTTGTTGTTATCACTGAAATGCTTTTTCCATAGCTACTGAAGAAACTTGTTGTTATCACTGAAATGCTTTTTCCATAGCTACTGAAGAAACTTGTTGTTATCACTGAAATGCTTTTTCCATAGCTACTGAAGAAACGTTTTGTTATCACTGAAATGCTTTTTCCATAGCTACTGAAGAAACTTTTTGTTATCACTGAAATGCTTTTTCCATAGCTACTGAAGAAACTTGTTGTTATCACTGAAATCCTTTTCCATATCTGTGAAGAAACTTGTTATTATCAACTGAAATCTTTTTCCATATTTACTGAAGAAACTTGTTATCCTTCAAATGCCTTTTTCTTCACTACTGGAGAAATGTGTTGTTATGATTGAAATCTTTTTTCCATATCTGTTGAAGAAATTTGTTATTATCAACTGAAATCCTTTTTCTTAATCTGATGGGGAAAAAAACCCCCCAAAGTTATTGTTGTCACTGAAATATGTTTTTTTCCGTACCTATTGAAGGAATTTATTGTTCCATATCCAATTAAGAAACTAGTTGTTAGCATTGAATTCCCTTTTTGTTCCCCTCTCCATACCTATGCAAACTTGAGCACATGGGGATATTGCTTCGGCTTCTTTTTGCAAGCAGTTGTTACACTTTTTGCGACTCAAGGGTGTTTGAATGACTTTCGTTTTTGATATGTATTTGTTTATTTGGTCACATCTTGGTTTTTATTATGTATAGCATGAGGTTTCGATTTTGGTCTCATTTAAATCTTGTTTACTCTTTTCCCTCGTCTTTATTTATTAGTTTTCTTTTTAATTCTGTGTTGTACACAGCATACAGAATACTGATCACAGGGTCTGACTTTCAAATCATTTTTTCTTCCCCATCGCTGATAACCATGACATATTTTTACTCCACTCTGCTCATGACGTATTTGTTGGGTTTTGTAGTTTCATTTGTGTGTCCACGGTGTTTGGTAATTTAGATGTGCTAGTTGATATTGTCTTTTGCTCAAAACAGGCTGTGTTTTGTGTCTTAAATGTTCATTGACTTTAATATACTGGTATTCTGTTTTGTGAAGACTGCTGGTAACATATGGAAGAAGGGAAAGAACCCCCCAAAACCACCACCAACAACTACCACCAATGTTGCAACTATTGTTATCCATTTGACTGTATGAATTTTGTGCATTTTGTTATACTTTTCTATGAGCCGCTTTGTGTAAAAATTGAGGAGAAATAAATCCATTTTCATGATGACCTTTCTGTTAAATGATCACTTTCAGCATTTGTGAAACCTTGCAACATACTTTCACTTCATGACTTTAAATTGTTTTATATATATATTTTTTTTAGAAAGATGAAATGAAATGGAGGTACTTGTTGTACTTTGAACTGAATATAAATGTAAATGTAAAATATATAAAGTTCTGAGTTTGACTGCTGTTGAAGAGTAGGCTGTCTGAATTTCTTATTGTGCCAAAACGCCCTTTTTAAAAAAACAAACGATTTTCAGAAATTATTTCTGATAGTAGTACGCAGGACAAACTGTTTTCGCAAAGAGCATTTTGAAAATAAATTCTAAGAAATGGAATCCCTGATAGTCATTTAATGGAAAAGTACTTACTTCTCAGGGTCTACTAATCTGGTTTTGTTGAAAAGTTGAACTGAAGCACAAAGTAATATTCACTGGTTTTGTTGAAAAGTTGTATTTAGCTACTAAGCAATATTCAGTGGTTTTGTTGAAAAGTTGTACTGAACCACAAAGTAATATTCAGTGGTTTTGTAGAAAAGTTGTACTGAACCTTGACTTGACTATCCTGTAGTCTTGTGGACCGTTGGGGCGCCACAGGTGATCTGGCAACCAGCATCCTCCAATCCTCTCGGTTTTCTGACCTCCTGATTGTATCGCTCAACCTCAAGCCCGTCCATTCTGGGATGTTGTCCTCCCATCTCTTCCTCTGTCTGCCTCTCCTTCTCCCTCCTTGCTGAGGTGTGGTTGTCATCTTCATGTGGCGTGTCTAGGGCAAATGAATTTATTCTCAAAATGCTCTTTGCGAAAACAGTTTGTCCTGCGTACTACTATCAGAAATAATTTCTGAAAACAATGATGTACTGAACCACAGAGTATAATATTCAGTGGTTTTGTTGAAAGTTTTATTGAACTTCAAAGTGGCATTCAGTGGTTTTGTTGAAAAGTTGTATATACTCGATCACAAAGTAATATTCAATGGTTTTGTTGAAAAGTTGTATGGAACCACAAAGTAGTATTCAGTTGTTTTTGTTGAAAAGTTGTACAAAACCACAAAGTAATATTCAGTGGTTTTGTTGAAAAGGTGTATAGAACCACATAGCAGTATTCAGTGTGCATTGAATGTTCACTAGATGACAGCTCACTAGGAATAGCCATGTAATGATAATTAAGAGTCGAAAAAATTATTTTATAGTCATGTATTTGTATTTATGCTGCTGTGTTTTTTTCTGCCCAGCAGTTAAGTATTATTCTGATAAATTGTTAACATTTGTTGAAATGACACATGTCATACTGCTCACTGCGTGTGTATGTCTATATCTCTGGTTGACACATCAGGCCTTATTGATTTCATTGATTGATTTGATTTTATAACTTCACAATCAATGATGTTAGACCATAAAAAAGGGAGGGGGAGTGAATTAGCTACAATTCTGGTGATTTCAGATCCCTTGGAACAGTGCTGATGTCAGTGCCATGTTCTTCGTAAAGAGCATTTAAAATGGGGCATTGATAAAGAATATGTACTGACGTCTAAATGAGAGAAAGAAGCCACACATTCATTCGACCGGAATATGATGTTTTATGCACAAAATACAGATGAATACTTTAGGCTGTCGTGGTTTGATCAAAACTTCAGTTTTTACTCCCAGATTAAAATAACGCGTACTAACTACAACCATGAAGTGATTTGCTGCATGACTGGCTGACAAAATTAAATTTTACATTGTCTTAATCAATTTTTGTACATTGTTTGCATTGGTTTTTATTTTTGTTTCTTAAAGTGACAGAATTGCAAGTGACAGAATTTAGCTTTTGCTGAATGAATACACGTTTAAAGTTTGCTTTGCTTTTTGTTTTTCTCTCTGTTCCAAAGCAAGTCAGTACATATATGTTGTTTAGAGCTGGAAATGACATATATTGATCAACTCTCATCAGATTGTTATTCAACTTGCGTGCTCGTTGTGATAAGAATCTGTCTTAATTTGATCAAAGCGACACATCTCACTCCTAAATCAAAATGACATGTGAAGTTCACAAGTTGCATTTTTAGAATATTTGAGCTGCCATGAGTTTAACCAGGCTGGAATTAAGCCTTGTGTGGTGTAGAATGTTACTTTTAATGTGATCTTCATACACATTTGTTTGATTAATATGGTGTTTTATTTTAAAATGTCAGTACAAGCAGTAAAATCAAGAACTCTTCTCTTAGGTGTCCACATTCACAGTGATTTCTTTTTCTTTTTCTGTTGGTACTTTTCTTGTTGGTACTTTCTTTATTCAAACTTTTCTTATTGATACATTTCCTATTTATACCTTTCCTGTTTATACTTTCCTAATTGATACTTATCAATACTTTTCTTATTGATACTTTATTCAAACTTTTCTATTGATACATTTCCTATCAATACTTTCCTAATTGATACTTATTAATACTTTTCTTATTGATACTTTCTTAATTCAAACTTTTCAATTGATACATTTCCTATCAATACTTTTCCTATTTATACGTTCCTAATTGATACTTATCAGTACTTTTCTTATTGATACTTTCTTTATTAAAACTTTTCTTATTGATACATTTCCAATCAATACTTTTCCTATTTATACTTTCCTAATTGATACTTATTAATACTTTTCTTATTGATACTTTCTTTATTAAAACTTTTCTTATTGATACATTTCCAATCAATACTTTTCCTATTTATACTTTCCTAATTGATACTTATCAGTACTTTTCTATCTGATGCTTTTCCTATTCATACTTTTCTCATGACCTAGGCCAGTTGTACTGAAATGCCATCTTTAATTAGTAGAATAGTTGTTATAGATGTTGAATGTCATAAAGATCTCATTGCTTCCTTGTTACATTATTTAATGTTCAAACAGTGATTACACTTTTTTTTTTATTGTTTGGATCCCACAGAATGACATGTATCTCAAAAACAAAATTTAAAAGATAACCAGATCTTGCATTCACAGAGAGAATTATATCCTTGTGTGTAAAATAAAATGTAGTTCTTTTTATGATGTATTTTGATACATTTAATCAAGGAATTAGTTGATTTTTCTTTTTGCCAAGCATGTTTTACAATTTTTTTTTCTTCTGGTTTTCTTGTCACTTTTTACTGCTGATTTTATTTTACAGTGTGTACAAATTACTTCAGCATTCTACTTTTTGTTCAGTCACCAGCACGGTAGAACGTTCCTGAAATAACCTTAGTCATGTCAGATGGGGTCATGGTGGGGTTTTCCGTATGGTAAGCCTGTGCATTAACTCTTTCCATACGAACGGCGAAAGAGACGACGTTAACAGCGTTTCTCCCCAATTACCACCATCAAAATATTACAAGTGGAAGGCTCATACACTGAAGAGGTGAATGTTGACAAAGAATACCACAATTCTGACGACGGAAGCTAAAGGTTGGGTCACTGAGACACCCACTGGACATCCGAGGGGTCTGTGTAGAGGAGAAGAGAGGACTGGCCGTACTGAGTGAGTTAATGGCGTACTGATAGTGTCACGAAAATTAGTTGTTGTTTTTTTTTTAATTTTTTTTTTTTTTTAACTTACTTCCCATTATGCCCTCAGCAACGAAGAACCGCCACTCTTGTTGGTTTTGGGCCAGTCTCTGAACAGAACCCCAGGTGTGCTTCAGGGTCTTGAGTTGTTTGACTGTTCTGTTCTGTGCCATGTGTTTATCAATGAATTTCCGACAGCATTATTGTCAGTGAAGACAAACTGGAACAGCATTTAAAAAAAAAAAAAAAAAAAAAAAAAAAATCTGACATTGTCACCAAATTTCCAACTGCTTATTTATGTTTACACATTCCTTTTGAGCATAGAGGTAGACATTCCTGGCATTTTTTGGTTTATATTTTGTTCGTATTAAAAAGAAAAGTTTAATTTTTTTTTTTTTAACTATTTGAAGTCGATTTCAGTTGCTGCTGTATGAGATATTGCTTTTATTGATATTTTTTAATTGATTTTGTTTTTAAAGTGAACCTTTCATTAGAGTATTTGAGTATTTGTGAAACTTGTTTTGAAAAACTGTGAGATGAGGGCTTTTTTTTTTATGAATGTGTGTGTGTGTGTGTGTGTGTGTGTGTGTGTGGTGCTGTTGTAGTTGTTCATTTCTGCTTTTTACAGTCAGCATTTTTCTGGCTACAGTCTACACAAAAAATTCCATCATTCATGACAAGCTGTCCAGGCGATCTTTGATTTTGCTCCTGGGTTTTGCTTAGTGTGATTATGTGTTTTTTTTTCACTCTTGTCCTTTTAGTTTATTTTTATTGTAACAACACATAAGTGATGTGTAAGAGAGAGAAAAATCCAAACTGTAATTATGTTGAAGAGAGAGAAATCCAATCTGTAATCATGTTAAAGAGAGAGGGAAATCCAAACTGTAATCATGTTGAAGAGAGAGAGAAATCCAAACTGTAATCATGTTGAAGAGAGAGGAAATCCAGTCTGTCATCATGTTAGAGAAAGAGAGAAATCTAAACTGTCATCATGTTAAAGAAAGAGAGAGAGAAATCCAAACTGTAATCATGTTAAAGAGAGAGAGAGAAATCCAAACTGTCATCATGTTAAAGAGAGAGAGAGAAATCCAAACTGTAATCATGTTAAAGAGAGAGAGAGAAATCCAAACTGTAATCATGTTAAAGAGAGAAATCCAAACTGTAACCATGTTAAAGAGAGAGAGAGAAATCCAAACTGTCATCATGTTAAAGAGAGAGAGAGAAATCCAAACTGTCATCATCTCTGTCTCTGAGGTCAACTGTGTGATAACCCTTGAACGTTAAGATAAGCCAGTAAAGTTTCATCTGCCATTGAATGGATAGTAGAAAAAAAAAAGATCCTTACACTTGTTACTAGGATTGGTTGTGTGATGATAAGTTTGGAACACAATAACATCATGAAACTGGAAAGAATTCAACTGTTTTATTTACTTGTGAATATATTCGTCATGTGTGTGTGTGTGTGTGTGTGTGTGTGTTTGACATGTTTGTCATTTTTAGCTCTACAGATTTAGATGCTGTAGTGTAATTGCACCTAATTTTTTATTTCCAGATGAATTTTTTTTTTTGGTTTTGGTTTCACAGGGTTTTTGGGTATTGGGGTATGTATTGGTGGTTTATGTTGTGATGTGTTTCCAACTCTGATTTTGCTCTGTGCAGTCACGTGAAGTTAGATGGTTAACAATAATTATAATAGTTGTGATAGAAATGATAATATATTTCACAGGCACATGAATGTAACAGTTTAAAACTCTTTAGACTTGGTAAGGTCTGTTTAAAGTCTGGAACATCTGTTGAATGTGTAAAGTTTCAAGCTTTACACCCAGACACAGTTGGATCTGTTCAAAGGAGGAGGTGTTTTGTTGTTTTTTTAAGCAAAAAAGGTATAGAAAAAAACTCTACTGCCTTTGCTAAACAAAAACAAAAAACACCATAAAATGCATTGCAGATATTCTGAAACATTAACCGGTCTTCTTTCAAGGCAAAAAGTGTGCCAAAAATGTCCTCAAAAGATGTCTAAAGCTTTTTTTCACTTCAGGTTTATAGTAAGTATTTGTTGTTATTTCTTTTGTTCAGGTTCACTTTTGTGTGTATGTTGTTGTTGTTTTTTCTTCTGATTATTTGAGTTCATGTTCAGCTTTTTTATCTTGTCATATGATTCCTATTTTATTTGTGCCAAACAAGGTGTTTTGTCAGGTTTTATCTTGCAATGCATATCCATCAGTGTTTTTTATCTTTCAGTTCATATCCGCCAGTGCCAGCTTGTTTAGCTTGGTCTTTCCACTGCAGATGGGTGTAGGTCCGATTCGCCTATTCCATTTTCGCCTACACTTTGATAGTGCCACCACCCTCAGTGGCCTACTCAGAGTCTGACTCTTGGTTCCCGTTTTGCCTACCCGCCAGTCCTGTTTCACCTACCCAGAGAAGGGTAATATATTGAGAGCTTTCGTGGAAGTGACTTAGGAGCGAATATAATACAGTTCAGTTCAGGGTGAAAAGCTTTGTCAGTGTTCAAAGCAAGAGAGTTGGAACAAATTTTGCTGTTTCAAAATTACTGATACAGAGACCAGACTGTTAGCAAGAGCTCGGGCCAGCAATGAAGAGAGTGAGCAGACACAATCATGTGTGCATGAACACACACACACACACACACACACACACACACACACACACACACACACACTCAGAGCAACTCAGTACATATATGTACATGGAATAGGTGAATTGGGATCACCAATTTAGTGATAGGTGAATCGGAGTAAGCTAAACGAGAATCAATGGAAAAAGGCGAATCGGGGTGACACCCTGCAAATGTACCACTCTGGGATAATCCATTTGTACTCTGTTATACTGAGCGCCTGCCAGTGATAAAAAAAAAGAAATCATGTTATTGTTATAAGGGTCCTCTTTTCTTTTTATCATCATTTTTTTTTTTTTTATCACAGCAAGGTGTATACAAACTGTGAGAATGTTGTGTACATTTATTTTTTCCAATATTTCTTTGCTTGTTCTAAATACAGAGGCTTAATTAATTAGCTTGCTTTGGTTTTGTTTGATTTGGATTGGATGGAGAAGTGCAGAAGATGACAACGAATCTATTGCATTGTGTAATTGTTGTGTATTCCAGTCCTTTCTGTCGCTAATTTATCCTAACAAAACACACCAACAAACAAGCCAAGAACAAAACAAAAACAGCAACAATAAAAACAACTTAAAACGACATATTAAAAATCAAGGATAGACTCCATTATACATAATTTTTACAGTAAAAATCTGCTCTTTTCTTCAGGGATGATTTATTGAGGTCGGCTGGAGATTGGATTCAGTGTGTGTGATACACATGTGCAAATACTACACAGAACACAGAGAAGCGAATCTTTTGGTTCTGATGAAAACACGCCACTGCCTAAGATTACAAGGCACTTTACCAGTAGATCCCAAACTATCCAAACAGCACGTGTTATTTAAAGGAAACTGATTTCCTAAAATTACATTGAACATACTTACCATGACTTGCATTATATACCCTTCCTCGACCTCCCAGTTTCTCCATTTCCATTATTTTAAACTGCTGACAAAGAGGGGATGTACGCACTTTTAAACTGCTGTCAAAGAGGGGATGTACGCACTTTTAAACTGCTGTCAAAGAAGGGATGTACGCACTTTTAAACTGCTGTCAAAGAAGGGATGTACGCACTTTTAAACTGCTGTCAAAGAGGGGATGTACGCACTTTTAAACTGCTGTCAAAGAAGGGATGTACGCACTTTTAAACTTCTGTCAAAGAAGGGATGTACGCACTTTTAAACTGCTGTCAAAGAGGGGATGTACGCACTTTTAAACTGCTGTCAAAGAGGGGATGTACGCACTTTTAAACTGCTGTCAAAGAAGGGATGTACGCACTTTTAAACTGCTGTCAATGAGGGGATGTACGCACTCTTAAACTGCTGTCAAAGAGGGGATGTACGCACTTTTAAACTGCTGTCAAAGAAGGGATGTACGCACTTTTAAACTGCTGTCAATGAGGGGATGTACGCACTTTTAAACTTCTGTCAAAGAAGGGATGTACGCTCATGGAAACTGAAAGGAAGAAATGTTCTAAGGGAGGCTACTATCCACAGCTACTTTCGGTTTCTGTGCTTTGTGTGTGGAGCAGTAGTCTGCAAGGGCAGTGGCAAGAAGTTTATTCCACGTACCCCATGGGGACACAGAAACATTACACATCAACGTCTTTAACACACACGATATAAACAGGACAGGGCAGGGAATCAGACCCCTGCCGACGGGCGCAATAGCCGAGTGGTTAAAGCGTTGGACTTTCAATCTGAGGGTCCCGGGTTCGAATCACGGTGACGGCTCCTGGTGGGTAAAGGGTGGAGATTTTTACGATCTCCCAAGTCAACATATGTGCAGACCTGCTAGTGCCTGAACCCCCTTCGTGTGTATATGCAAGCAGAAGATCAAATACGCACGTTAATGATCCTGTAATCCATGTCAGCGTTCGGTGGGTTATGGAAACAAGAATATACCCAGCATGCAAACCCTCGAAAACGGAGTATGGCTGCCTACATGGCGGGGTAAAAACGGTCATACACGTAAAAGCCCACTCGTGTGCATACGAGTGAACGCAGAAGAAGAAGAAGAAGAAGAAGACCCCTGCCATTACCCCCGAAAATGGAGTATGGCTGCCTACATGGCGGGGTAAAAACGGTCATACACGTAAAAGCCCACTCGTGTGCATACGAGTGAACGCAGAAGAAGAAGAAGAAGAAGAAGACCCCTGCCATTACCCCCGAAAATGGAGTATGGCTGCCTACATGGTGGGGTAAAAACGGTCATACACGTAAAAGCCCACTCGAGTACATACGAATGAACGTGGGAGTTACAGCCCACGAATGAATAAGAAGAAGAAGACCCCCCCGGTGGGTCACGGCATAGTCTGTGGAATTAACATAATTTAAGGAGAGAAAAAAAAAACCCAACCCAACTTTCTTTTTAACACGATGGAGGTTTACAAAGTATGGTTTTGCTTTGAAGTTGTCGCAGATTTAGATCATTATGCTTTGAGTGTTCTGTGTGCACATTCATCATCAGTACATCTCATGTATAGAGAAATGGGAGATCAGGCCTTGGTTAGTTAACCCATTCAATCCTGGGGGAGCTCACAACCTCGATTGGCAGGCTTCCGTGCCACAATGAAGCTGACCAAAAAAAAAAAAAAAAAAAAAAAAAAAAAAAGACTGAAAATTACTGTTTTCCCTCCAAATTATTATGTGTGAACATAACAGGAAATTCTGTGGAAGTTTGTTCCCTTTCTTTATGGTTTAAGCGTTTGCAGGAACGTGAAAACCATTCTAATGAGACAAATTTTGACCGCCAGAGCAATGTTAGGGTGCAGCTCTCTTCTTCTTCTTCTTTTGCGTTCACTCGTATGCACACGAGTGGGCTTTTACGTGTATGACCGTTTTTACCCCGCCATGTAGGCAGCCATACTCCGTTTTCGGGGGTGTGCATGCTGGGTATGTTCTTGTTTCCATAACCCACCGAACGCTGACATGGATTACAGGATCTTTAACGTGCGTATTTGATCTTCTGCTTGCATATACACACGAAGGGGGTTCAGGCACTAGCAGGTCTGCACATATGTTGACCTGGGAGATCGTAAAAATCTCCACCCTTTACCCACCAGGCGCCGTCACCGTGATTCGAACCCGGGACCCTCAGATTGACAGTCCAACGCTTTAACCACTCAGCTATTGCGCCCGTCGGTGCAGCTCTCAAAGAGTTAAGGTTGATATCTTAAGTGCTTTTACTCCTAAGCTGCATGAAAGTGGAATGAGACAATACTCTTCAAACAGTCAACAAGTTCACATGATCAGAGGTTTATTCTTTGCACAAGTCAAAACAGCAAAATGAGCAATCAGCAAGTGCTACAAACTAAAGAGGTTTGGTATTAGCACATGTAAAATTATACTTGGTGTGTGTGTGTGTGTGTGTGTGTGTGTGTGTGTGTGTGTGTGTGTGTGTGTGTGTGTGTGTGTGTGTAAAACACAAGTTAAAACAGCAAATGAGCAATTAACAAGTGCCAGAAGCTACAGAAAAACAAATAACAAAAATCTGTCAAATAGATATCAAATTGCCTATCAAATACTAGCAGATGATAAAAACTGCTAAGCACCTATCAAGTGTGTGTATGTGTGTGTGTGTGTGTGTGTGTGTGTGAAAGTATGTAAAACATCTGTAAACTGATTTTTTATAGCTCATTCATAAAAATCACTAAAAAAACCCCACAAAAAACCCCACCCAAACACAAACTGTGGAAATAAAAGGTGTCAAATGAATATTTTAGAAGCTATCAAGAGTTTGCGGTGTGTGTGTGTGTAAAAAAAGAATTACTACTAAACACAGGAAGAAAAAGCAGATTGGTTAACAAATAAATCACAATCTACAAATTATACCCCCCCCTCCCCGCCCCACAAAAAAGAAGTCAAATGGACACAACATTGTCTAACAAGTGTGTTTGCGTGCATGTGTGTGTATGTGTGTGTATGTTCATCTCTCTCTCTCTCTCTCTCTCTCTCCCTCTCTCTTTCTCAGTGTAAACGAGGAACCAGCCAAAAAAAAAAAAAAAAACAAAAAAAAAAAAAAAGAAAAAAAAAGCACATTGTCAAGTGCAACAAACAACAGAAAAAATGTCCAAATGCATGTGTGTGTGTGTGTGTGTGTGTGTGTGTGTGTGTGTGTGTGTTTTCAGGAGTGGGTATTATTGTACATTAGTAGTGTGTTTATGGATGTGGTGTGTGGAGGGGAGAGGAAGGTGTGGGGATGGGGATGGGGATGGGGGTGCGAGGGAGGTGGGGGGAGACAAAAGGAAAAGTTATGCTCAGAAAGTATGATGTAGTACACAAAGGATACGTTGCAAAACAAAAGTCCATGGGTAATCATATAAACAGCTTTTGGGATTTTCGAGAGAATTCTCCCCTCTGGTCGACGGTACAGAAGTATTAGGACGAAAACCAATCGCTTCAACAACAGCTTTTTCTCGAAAGCAGTCAATGCCCTGTCTCTCGAGAACAAATCCAGTCTGATAAATAGATTTGTGCAATCAACAACCATCTACCTGAAGATCTAGCCATCAGCCCCATCCACATGTAATATGCGGCTTCTGTTCAAACGTGCGTGCGCGCGCGCGCGCGTGTGTGTATGTGTGTGTGTGTGTGTGTGCGTGCGTGCGTGCGTGTGTGCATGCACAAGTTTTTATATTGATATGCACTTGTATGTATCCTAATTTCTGTATCCGTGTTTGTGTATGATTTTCGATTTGTGTTCGTACATTGTTATGTACTATCTCTCTCTCTCCCCCCTCCCCCCAACCAGTATTCCTTGCCTTGTGACTCCAGTACACTTGGAAATAAAGACATATTCTATTCTATTGTATAGTTGTTGTTGGGTTTTTGTTGTTGTTGTTGTTGTTGTTGTTGTTGTTTTTACAGAGTGTAACATCAATAATATTTCTTCAATTACGGTGAAACATGTATGAAAAGAGTTGAAAATAATTATTCAAAATGAATCAATAGCAAGAAAAGTGACAACTGCAACATGTTTCCGAAATGTTTTGTCACTTTTTTTTTTCCACCACTAAATCTGTTACAGCATTTTCATAATCACAGAAAAACAATGTCATTTATCAAAATTTCAGGACGTATTGGGCAAAACATCATTTGCATTGCATTGACACTAGGTGTGCTCATGTTTTTATCTCAATCTTTTATGACATTCTTTAAATCACAGAAATGTATTTTCGTTTAACTCTCTCCATACGAACGGCGAAAGAGACGACGTTAACAGCGTTTCACCCCAATTACCACCATCAAAATATTGCAAGTGGAAGGCTCTTATACTGAAGAGGTGAATGCTGACAAAGAATACCACAATTCTGACGACGGAAGCTAAAGGTTGGGTCATTCAGACACCCACTGGACATCTGAGGGGTCTGTGTAGAGGAGAAGAGAGGACTAGCCCTACTGAGTGAGTTAATGAAACCTGCTGGTTATTGTCCAGGTGACGACGCAGGGCCATATCCAGACTGCCCAATAATGAATTAAATCGCGTTAAACACAATTAACAATCTGTGACACCTGAAAAAATAAATTAACAAGTTCTGCAGAACAATCAATACAGTTCAAGACATTATCTTAACCAAGATTAAGCTCCTCAGGGCTAATAAGACTTCCTCTTAGTCTATCATTCTCAGATTATAAAAAAAAAATCATGTGAAAAGGATATAGAAAATCAATTAAAAAAAAAAATTCTAAAATCTTCAAGGCCACACAATACAAAAAAGGCCATATAAGCAAACAACACTGCAGAATGGACATCTTGTGTTTACAATATCACCTTATCACCCGAGCAAAACAGCACAGATAGTACATCACAGACTGTGGAAAAGAGAGAGAAAAAAAAGTGTCGAGACTTGTCGGAAAAAAAAACAAACCAACAACAAAGGGGGAATGGACTGAGAATGCAGAGAAAGCAGACAATAGTGAAAGGACAGAGAGAGAGAAAAAAAAGGCAGAAACAAAGAGGAAATAACTAGCACAGAACTGCCAGAAAGCAGGGATACTATACTGAAAGACCCCCAGCATCCCACAAGGGGAAATTCCAGGACAACTGTATGGCGACAAGTGCACTGCATTGTCACTAGTAGCAGCACTCATATTTTCTCATCTTAGTATTTATCATGTCACTGTCATGGTGACGGGAAAGCAATTTCACTGTAATCGAAACACAGAATGCTGATTTACCAAAAGCACAGAAGCAGCACAAGCCTTTCTCCGGTGTATATATCCATACCAAAACACACTGCGCCAGAAAAAACAAAGCATTGTTATCTTTGCAGCTGAGCTTCATTCCCTCCCGCCCCCCCCTACATCCTACTACCTACCACCCATATCCTTGTATAGATCTCCACATTGCCCTAACCTACCCCACCAGTTCGTTACGTCTTTGTGTAGATTGTAGATCCTGCTGACGTGTTCCTGTTGTTTTTAATCTTCCTGTAGATCCGGCTGACGTGTCCCTGTTGTTTTCAATCTTCCTGTGGATCCTGCTGACGTGTTACCTGTTGTTTTCAATCTTCCTGTGGATCCTGCTGACGTGTCCCTGTTGTTTTCAATCTTCATGTAGATCCTGGACGATGGGCTCACAGCAAAAGACACCCAAGTATGGCCCACAGCAGAAGAACTGTGAGGGAAAAAGAGGCATAATCAATTAGTGCAGCTCGCAATGGAGTGTGAAAAAGGAGCAGAATTATCAGGTATTGTTGCTGGCAATACAAATTAAAAAGGGGGCATAATTATCAATTACCGCTGCCGGCACTGCAATATAAAAAGGGGCATAATTATACATTATCGCTGCCGGCAATACAACGTGAAAAAAGGGCATAATTATAAATTATTGCTGCCAGCAATACAACGTGGAAAGGGGGCATAATTATCGAGCATTCCTGCCGGCCAAAAAAAAAAAAAAAACGTGAAAAGGGGGGCATAATTGTGAATTATTACTGCCGGCAATATAACGTGAAAAAGGGGGTATAATTGTCAATTATTGCTGCCGGCAATACAACATGAAAAAGGGAGCATATTCGTTAATTACTGCTGCCGGCAATATAACATGAGAAACGGCCACAATTATATATTACCACAAAAAAGAAAAAAGGTCAATGTTTTTCTTAAAATGGTGATAAACAGAACTGTCTGTAAAAAAAAAAGAAACATTGCAAGAACTTCAACAATGAATACATATGGATGCATTGTGGTGTTCATCTTGCTGAGGTAAATTTCTTTTATCATAATGCTTCTTCACCCACTTACGAAAAACTGTTTAGAACTGCGTGATGTTTATTTCATTTCATTTATTTATTTATTTATTTTGTAGAAAAGGTATTTAATTGGTCAGTGTCTCCAACAGTCATAGTCAGGGTAACAGGCATTCACTGACTGAGAACGTTGATGTTTTTGACTTTTTGCATTCATTATCAGTTGTTTCGCTTGTCAGTTTAACGACTTCTCTTTTACGAAGTCCTTTAAGTAATTTCCTGTAACTGTATTTAGAGGGGTTTTTTTTTGCTTGTTTGTTTTGCTTTTCTTACAAATTTCACCCATATTTTAACCCTCATTTGCCCAGTTTCTCCCAACCCTCCATTCATCCACATCTGCCACCCCTTCTAACCGATAATACTCAGATGTATTCATAAATACTTTAACAAAATGTCTTCAATCACCGATATGTGTGACGGGACATTAAACAAAAAAACACCAACAAAAGGCATTCTCTTACTTGTTCTCTCCCTCTTGCATGTGCACAGGGATTCACACACACACACACACACACACACACACACACACACACACACAGATATATGGTTTTCAGACTTACGGCAATGATCAGACGTCAGTGGGTTTCCATGGTTTCCATTTCCTGCAAATGATATCACTGAGCAATGATTCTGCTATATATATATATATAAAAAAAAAAAAATCAAAACGAAACGATATCTTCAGACATAAATGAGTGTCTATCCCAACATGACCACGACCAAACTGGTCATTGGCAACAAGGCAGAACTATTTGTGATGTGTTGAGTTGGTTGTATTGGGAACATGGTTTCAGTTTCACTGCAAACACGAAACACTGGAACTCACTGCCAGCCAAACTGTAACATTTCAACTCTGATGAGGTGAATTTTGGTGAATTTAAATTCAAATTCAAGGCATCGATTCTCCCAAGCATTCCCTTTTTGCCATGGTTTACTCTCTCTCTCTCTCTCCACTGTGTGTGTGTGTGTGTGTGTGTGAGAGAGAGGGGGTTTGGAGTGGGGGGTGGGGGGTGAGACAGTGTGGCAGGGGGCGTTGTATGTGTGTGTGTGTGTGTAGGGAGGGTGTGGCAGGGGACGTTGTGTGTGTGTGTGTGTGTAGGGAGGGTGTGGCAGGGGACGTTGTGTGTGTGTGTGTATGTGTGTGCACGCGCGCGCGCGTGCAGAGAGCGGAAATGCAACTTTATGATGAAACTAAAATATCGCCATCACTAACAGTTTGGTCTGCTGACACGTCATACAATAAAGAAACTAACAGACACTCTGAACACCAGTTCTCTTCACCAGCCATGCCATGTCCATGCCTTCAAACAGAAACTCTATCAGTCATGTACATCAAAAACGAAGTAGCTGGGCATCGATCCTCGATCGATACGAAGCTTGGTGCTCCGCGGAAATCGTTACACCCGTTAATTTTGATGGGAGTTTGTCAGTAAATTAAAAAAAAAAAAAAAAAAAAAAAAAAGAAGAAAAAAAGTGGGAGTTCGTCTGGCAAATATGGATCCATGGGGAAGTGTTGAGGGTCACGTGACCAATCTGTGGATCAAGAGTTTGATTCCTGGGGCCGTATTCAAGAGAACATCGTTCCTGAGGGTAAATGTGTACCTGCGGGAAATCTGCCTGCAAGGCAAACTGCCTGAGGGTAAGCAATATCCAGTATTCATGAACACAATTAAGAGTCTACCCGGGGCTGTATTCAAGAGAACATCGTGCATGAGGGTAAATGTGTACCTGCGGGTAATCTGCCTGAGGCAAGGCAAACTGCCCGAGGATAAGCAATATCCAGTATTCATGAACACAAGAGTCTACCCGCGTGTCTACAAACCCGAAGGCAATTTACCCTTACTACCTGCCAAGAGTGACTGCCCATGAAGCAGAGGTAAATATGGTGGATCCTTTTGCAGCATTTTCTTTCTTATTTTTAAAGGGAAAACAGGCATGCTTTACGGATAGCACTTGTTTTGCGAACTCTCTCGACAACGTTCCGAGCTGTGGTGAAGTGAAACTGAGAGCATGTGCAGACAGGAATCATCGGGATTAAAAAAAAAAAAAGACGATGGGTCAGCTGTCTGAGCGAACCGCGTGTGTCTTGAATACGAAGATAACTTATCCTTCAAGGTAAACTGTACCCGCAGGTCCCAACCATGTCAAAGATAACTTGCCTGAAGGCAAAATGAATTTTGTCTTGAATACGACCCCTGGTTGGACGTTTCTGTTGGGACTGAACCCGTCAGCCATTAGTGAAAAGTTCATGCTGGACAGGGAATGCAAACTCAAGAATCAAGAAAGACCTGCATAGACTCAAGGCCTGACTAAGTGCGTTGGGTTACGCTGCTGGTCAGGCATCTGCTTGGCAGATGTGGTGTAGCGTATATGGATTTGTCCGAACGCAGTGACGCCTCCTTGAGCTACTGAAAACTGAAACTGAGCGAGAACTGGACGTTACATCCGTTAGTTATTTAGGACCGATGTCAAGCTGTTCGCTGCACATCGATCGAGTATCGATGCCGAGCCCTGGCCATAAACAGCACCTGTCAGGACAATGGGGACTCTTTGAGACGTTGAAAAACTGCCTGTGGACATTGACGGTGTTGATGCCCTCGGCGATGACGACGACGACGACGACGATGACGATGATGACGCAACGGACGATGTTAACACCGTCGTGTCACTGCTTCTTATCGGTGTTGACGTTGTTGTTGACGGTAACGGCCGGTTAGATTTGACTTGTGTGGTTTGTGACGGTGACGCCGCTATAGGTGTTGCCCTGGGGGTAGAGTTTGGTGGGCTGTCTCCAGTTGTAGTGGCTGTAACATTATTGGGGCCCTGTAGGGGGTGGTTGTTGTTTTTTTGTGGTAACATTATTGGGGCCTATATAGGGAGTGGCTGTTGTTTTAGTGGTAACATTATTGGGGCCTGTATAGGGAGTGGCTGTTGTTTTAGTGGTAACATTATTGGGGCCTGTATAGGGAGTGGCAGTTGTTTTACTGGTAACATTAATGGGGCCCTGTATAGGGAATGTCAGTTGTTTTAGTGGTAACATTACTGGGGCCTGTATAGGGAGTGACAGTTATTTTAGTGGTAACATTATGGGGGCCTGTATAGGGAGTGGCAAGATGAAGCATGACTGATCTTGCTTTGTGGGTTGTTTGTTTTGTGTGTGTGTGTGTGTGTGTGTGTGTGTGTGTGTGTGTGTGTGTGTGTTTGTGGTTTTTTTTGGGGTGGGGGGAAGGGTGTGTGTGTGGGGGGGGGGGGGGGGGGGGAGGGTGATTTTTTGCTCCATGGATAATAAAAAAAAAGAGTTCAGATGAGGGCTGACAACATGAAACACCTACCGTCATCAGTCGGCTTTCTCCCTGGGGTGGAGGGACGCCCGGGTGGCTGACTCGGTGTGCTCGCTGTCGTCGTCGTTGTCGTCGTTGGCGTCGTCGTTGTGCTCGCTGTCGTCGTCGTCGTTGTCGTCGTCGGCGTCGTCGTTGTCGTTCTTGTTGTACCTGTTGATGATTTCCCGTTAAGATTTCTTCTTCGTTCGTGAGCTGCAACTCCCACGCGCACTCTTAAGTATACGGGTTTATACGTGTGTGACCGTTTTTACCCCGCAATGTAGGCGACCATACTCCGTTTTCGGGGCGTGCATGCTGGGTATGTTCTTGTTTCCAAAAACCCACCGCACGCTGGCATGGATTTCAGGATCTTTAACGTGCGTATTTGATCTTCTGTTTGCATATACGTACACACGGAAGGGGTTCAGACACAAAACAGGTCTGCATAAATGTTGACCTGGGAGATCGGAAAAATCTCCACCCTTTGCCCTCCAGTCGCCGTTACCGAGACTGGAACCTGGGACCCTCAGATTGAAAGTTCAACACTTTAACCACTCGGCCACAGCCGCCCGTCCCGTTTAAGATAACCAGCTGTCCGTGGTGACAGCATAATAACTATGCTCGCAGCTGGCAGTTTACCTAAGCGCGTGCGATATATTTTATGTGAACAGATAAAGACAACACAGCGTGACAGTGATCCCATTTGCTTTATCACGACAAGTTTTCGCCTGTTTTAGTCTTCATCAGGGCAGTGCTAACACCGTCTCTGGACAGCAGTTTTACATGCGCTTGACAAAGCGAGTGAGTGTGTGTGTGTGTGTGTGTGTGTGTGTGTGTGTGTGTGTGTGTGTGTGTGTGTGTGTGTGTGTGTGTGTGTGTGTTTACCTTGCAAAACACCCCCCCCCACCCCCACACACACTCAAACCGCAAAAAAAAGAGAAAAAAACGAAGTCATAATACCACGAAGATTTTGATTTGGAAAAAATTCTTTCTTTACAATGAACGCGCATTGCGTCAGGCGTTTCTGAATGTTATAAACATACATTACAACAACAACAACAACAACAACAACAACACAAACACACACACACACACACACACACACACCCTCCCCTCCCCCACACACATGTTCACGTGCACAAAATCGTTTTCATATCTTCCCACACCTCAGTTCCCTGCTCCCCCACCCCCATACTCACCCACACACGTTTCTCGAACTGTTGAGGGACAAACAGAGAGACTGATGTTAGGAGGGAGAGGTGGAACGTTGAACAGAAATAATAACAATAATAATAAGTATTCATGTAGCACTGAATCTTGTGCAGAGACAAATCAAAGCGTTTTCACACCATTAATTCACACGCATGACATAACTCAAAACAAAGAAGAGGCAGGCTATCCTGACGAAGCGAAAGGGGAAGTTCATTCCAAATGCAAGGTCCAGAGACAGAGAAAGAAAGACAGCCAACAGTGGAGTGTTTGACTCTGATAAGAGAGAAAGGGAAGAAGAAAGGAAAGGAAGGAACGAGAAATGGAGGGAAGGGAGGAATGGTGAAATAAAGAACGGATGGAAAGAAGACGGAAAAGTGAAAAAGAAAGAACAAATGAAAGCAGGAGGATCGAAAGAAAGACAAAGAAAATCCAAGAAAGAAAGAAAGAAGAAGAAGAAAAAAAAAGAAAAAAGAAAAAAGAAAGAAAGAAGAAAACTTCAGCACGACCTAGAATTTCAATTAAAAAAAATTACATGAAAAACCTAAGATCGAAACCAATAGATGTATGCACATAACTGTCAAAGAAAAAAAAAAGAAAAAAAAAATGAAATGAAATCAAATGAAATATAAAGATAGAATCAAATCAAATCAAATCAAATCCGCCATATACGCATGCGCACACTCATGCGCACACTCAATGATTTTTAGCACACAAACAGTCAAGCATCATTTTCACACAGAGGAATCTAACCAGCAGTCTAGAATTAATGCAGTCAATTTCTTTCATTGAATGAGCATAATTATTATTGGAGAAACAGACGAATCAACAAAAGCAACAACAAACAAACAACAAGTGAACAGTGAACAAAACATATAACAGGCATATTCACTGCGAACGATTCAATGAAAGAACGAACAAAAGAACTATCAGCTGAATGAAGGAATGATCGAATGAACAAACGATCGAACGAACGAATGAATGAATGAATGAATGAATACTCGAACGAAAGAATGAATGAAAAAAACTTACACTGAAAATCGTTCATTTCGGCTTGCAGCATGTTTCTGATGCTCTGCTGATCAGAACAAACATCGACAGTGATGTTTTCCATGCATCGTTGCAGCTCATCCAGCTTTCTGCCACACAGACACATGCACACTGCAATGTAGTCTAAAAACAGGAAGCAAATCTTGCCTTTCCAAACCGCACAATACCCTGCAATATGTATTGTCAAGTTCTACTCATAAAATACCTTACAATACCCGACAAGATAATACACTTTTTCTTTCATTCCGTTACACGACCAACATCAACTTGTCGGTGACTCTGTCGTGGTTGATGCTTGCTGGGTATTTTCGTGTCTCCATAACCCACCGAACATTGACATGGATTACGGGATCTTAACTCTCTCCATACGAACGGCGAAAGAGACGACGTTAACAGAGTTTCACCCCAATTACCATCATCAAAATATTGCAAGCGGAAGGCTCTTATACTGAAGAGGTGAATGTTGACAAAGAACACCACAATTCTGACGACAGAAGCTAAAGTGTAGAGGAGGAGATAGGACTGGCCGTACTGAGTGAGTTAATGCGTATTTGACCTTCAGCGTGCGTATACACTCAAAGGGAGTTCAGGCACTAGCAGGTCTGCATATATGTTGACCTGGGAGATCGGGAAAAAACTCCACCCTTTACCCACCTGGCACAGTTACCCAGACTCGAACTCGGGACCTTCAGATTGAAAGTCCAACGCTTTAACCACTCGGCTGTTGCGCCCGTGTCACCCTGCCCTACCTCATCACACCAAACTCTTGTTAAACCATACACCATCATTCTCATGCCTCAAACCTACCCTGCTCTACCAGACCATACTCAATATCAGTATCAGTAACTTAAGGAGGCGTCACTGCGCTCGGACAAATCCATATACGCTACACCACATCTGCCAAGCAGATGCCTGACCAGCAGCGTAACCCAACGCGCTTAGTCAGGCCTCGAGAAAAAAGAAAAGAAAAAAAAGAAGAAAAAAAAGGAGATACTACTACTACTACTGATGATGATGATGATGATGATGATGATAATTATGATATTGTGGGGGCACTTTCGTAATTTCAAGCCCTGACTAAGCGCGTTGGTTTTCGCCTTTGGTCAGGCATCTACTTTGCAGACGTGGTGCAGCGTATATGGATTTGTCCGAACGCAGTGACGCCTCCTTCCAAACTATACTCAATCACACCACTCCACACCATACATACCGTACCCCAAACTTCCCTACCCTACAATATATATATATATATATACATATATATACCCTGCCACACGATATACCATGCGCTGTTAACCACACCTCACTTCCATACGGAGAAGACACCCTGACACAGTGCAATGACTAATTCAGTAATGCAGTAATTTTTTTTCCCTTTGATGGGCTTTCAGTACTATGAATGAACACATTATTGGAGAATGAGCATATTTATTGTTTTTTGTTTGTTTGTTTGTTTTTTTTATGGGCTTTTAGTCCTATAAAGGGTCTCTTTTCAGTCAACTAGTTTGCAAACAGCACGACTTCATCTGATCTGAAACAACCAGCCAACGGCTACCCAAAACCCACCCCCGCCGAATGGAAGGCAGGTTTGATGATATATGGCTTTACTAGCTTCTTCTTCTTCTTTGTTCGTGGGCTGCAACTCCCACGTTCACTCGAATGCACACGGGTGGGCTTTTACGTGTTTGACCGTTTTTATCCCGCCGTGTAGGCAGCCATACTCCGTTTTCGGGGGCACTTTACCTGCACACCAGGACACAGTAGGCAGCCATACTCCGTTTTCGGGGGTACTTTACCTGCACACCAGGACATAGTCGTCGTCTTCACGGGCGGTGAAGGCGTGTAGAACTGAGTTCCCGCACAGCGCCAGTCTCCGGTCACAGTCTGTGGTGAGCTGCAGGTAGGAGGGAACATCTGGGAGGCACACACACGTGCATCACGGTCAGTTTGTGTCCGAATACTCTTCTTCTTCTTCTTCTTTTTTTTTTTCAAACATTTTTATTCAATTTTTACATTGTTAAACACACACACACACACACAGAAACAAAAAGAAGTACTATTAACACTACTACTCCTAATAATAATAATAATAGTAATAATAACACATCCACAAGAACATGCTGGCAAAGATCAATGAGTCAAGATCAAATATAAGGTCGCCGGGCGCAGTCTAAGGAATCCGATAAATTGTAGGTTGTCAACCTCACAATAGTTGACACATATGTGGCCATACTTTAAATTGCATAGTAAGATAAAAAAAAATATAGTAATAACAATATCAGAACTGTATGACACAATATATACTTCTTCTTAGTTCGTGGGCTGCAACTCCCACGTTCACTCGTATGTACACGAGTGGGCTTTTACGTGTATGGCTTTTTTTTTCTTTTTTTTTAAGCCCGTCTTTTAGGCAGCCACACTCCATTTTCCGGATCGTGCATGCTGAGTAAATCTTGTTTCCATAACCCACCGAACGCTGACATATATTATTGGATCTTTAACGTGCATATTTGATCTTCTGCTTGCGTACACTTACACACGAAGGGGTTTCAGACACAAGCAGGTCTGCACATAATTATGTTGACCTGGGAAATCGGACAAATTTCCACCAGGCTTCCCACCAGGCACCGTTACCGAGATTGGAACCCGGGACCCTCAGATTGATTGAAAGTCTAACGCTTTAACTTCGGCTGTTGTGCCCGTCGTGTCCGAATTCGACCATCAGGACAGAAGAGGAGGCAACTGCTGTTCTGACTATCTGGGCTAGAATTTGATTGTAGGTGAGAGTGTCTTCAGGACAGCATATGAAGCAACTGCTTGTGCTATTTCATTTTATTTTATTTTTTATTTTTATTTAATTCAATTTAATTTATTTATTTATTTATTTATTTATTTATTATTATTATTATTTTTTTTTTGGGGGGGGGGGGATTTGATTATAATTATTAGAGTGTCTTGCTCAAGTTCCATTCCCACTCTTTCGGCGAAGAGGGATTTAAGATAGTCGGTGTTGGGATGGTTTCCCGAAAGTCATCTACAGCCCCCGAGACTGCAGCACTAAAACCCAGTGCAATCTTGCCTCCAAGTTCGAGAGTACTGGTCCTTCACGAAAGTTCAGGTTTAACCCTTTCACCGTCCGTCAATTTAGAGTACAAAATTCCCTTGTGGTATAAACACAGAAAAGACAGTGGTTAAGAATAGCTGGGGATTCCCCCCTGCGATGTATAGAAAATATGGCCTATCCTACCACCGAACATTAAGAGCAGTAGGTTCAAGGATAACAGACCAATGAATGGTCACCTTTCAGTGACATGGGTCCTCTACCACGCCTGTGCATAAATGCGAGCTTGGCGGTGAAAGGGTTAAGATAGTCGGTGTTGGGATGGTTTCCCGAAAGTCATCAACAGCCCGCGAGGCTGCAGCACTAAAACCCAGTGCAATCTTGCCTCCAAGTTTGAGAGTACTGGTCCTTCACGAAAGTTCAGGTTTAAATGAATTCCCACTGCAATGGAAACCCTGCATTGATCATACAGCTCTCACTTCGCAGTTGGCCCAACTGTATAAACTTACGTCAGTCTCGGATACAGCCTGAGCCGAGCGCTGAGCACACAAAACGAATCAGTCACTCACTCTCCTGGATCTGGGCAGAGGCGACCCCCCCCCCACTCCCCCCCCCACCAGAAAATCTAATTGTGTTGTGAGAAATTTGTCACTGACACTTTTGATGCTAGTCTGGTGCCAGACAGAAAGCAAAAACATGAAAGAAAATCCAATTGTGACTCGCTTGGCATATATACTTACGAAGCGTATTGTGGAACATGGTAGGCAAACTTCTCATTTTGGTGACCTACGTTCATTCACACGAAATATACACACGAAGGGGGTTCAGGCACTAAGCAGGTCTGTACATAATTATGTTGACTTGGGAGATCCGGGAAAAAAAAAAATCTCCACCCTTTACACTCCCACCAAGCGCTGTGACCTAGATTCGAACCCGTGGATCCTCAGATTGAAAGTCCAACGCTTTAACCACTCGGCTATTGCGCCCGTCTAGTTCTGACAAGTTGCTATTGCGCCCGTCGACACCCCCACACCTCACCAAAGTTGGAACACTGGTCCTGGTAGCTGATAGCGTCTTCGTGTTGCCCGTGCCGAAAGGCCAGCAGTGACAGCCTGTCACATGTCCCGTTCTGCTCTGCTGCGCCAAGGGTCCCCGCTATGCAGTTGACGTAGTTCTGGCCGATACTGTCATCACACACACACACACACACACACACACACACACGTATGCAGTACACACACACACACACACACGCACGTACGCAGTACACACACACACACACACACGCACACACACATACATACACACACACACACACACACACACACACACACACACACACACACACACACACACACACACAAACACACACACACACACACACAAGGACAAACCGAACACATATTACTTTAAAAAAAAAAAAATCAATAACTCAACTCGGATGACATTTGGTTTTGATCAGAACTTGTTAGTTCAGTCTTCTTTTTATTTATTTATTTATCTATTTATTTCAAAGTGAAAAAAAAACACCTACATAATTATAAAACAAAAACAAACAGTTATCAAACTTTGCACACACACACACACACACACACACAGACTGTCCTTGCCTCGTACCACCCTACCCCCTCCCCCCCCCCCCACACACACACCCGCCCCCCAAACGGACTGGGGTTATCAGTTTAATTCAGGTATTCAACACTGAAAGACGACGAGAACTGCTTTTTCTATGGTCAGATGTAAATGGATCACTGTTGTGTGTGTGCGTGTGTGTGTGTGTGTGTGTGTGTGTGTGTGTGTGTGTGTGCGCACGTTGTGTGTTTTGTGTGTTTGTATGTATGTATGTATGTACCTACGTATATATGCATGCGTATACGTGCGTGCTTGTGTTCTTTCAATTTAAATTGTCTTCTTTTTTTTCTTTTTTTTTAAATACCTGTTGCATTTCTTGATTTAATCAACTGACATGACCTATTTTAATTTTGCTCTCTCTCGCCTATATTTCAAATTATATGCATATGTTTGTGTGGGGATGTTTGAGTGAATGTTTTTAGTGCTATTGTAAAGCGCATAGAGCTTCAAGAATATGCGCTATAGCAAGAAGTCTTAATAAATAAATAAATAAAGTACACATTTGGCCCACTGATGTCAGTCACCTGCATGGATCGTTGTCAGCGAAAATTTCCTGCAGCTTTTTCACCACGCAGTGGCGAACGAGCTTCTGGCAATCCTCCGTCAGTGATGCCGCCAAGGGCACACAAGCTGCACACACACACACACACACACACACACACACACACACACACACTCACACCCACGCACACACACACACACACACAAATTTACAAGATTGCGGGGACTCCTGTGGTGTGTGACCTCTGGGCGGCTTTCCATCACATAAACACACACACACACACACACACACACACACACAAATTTACAATATTGCGGGGACTCCTCTGGTGTGTGACCTAGTGGCTCGTCTCATCATTGCCTGTGGACTGCCGGCCCTGACACCTGACAAAACGAACTCGGGCGTGGCTGTGTGTTGTTTGACTGGGAACGTGTGGCGTAAAGGTATGTATGTAGGCTAGTGCTGATGAAAGGCGAGAAAAATGGGAGGGGGGCGGGGGTGGGGGTGGGGGGAGGTAGGGGTGTGGGGGTGGGCGGGATGACATCGCCTTTATTTACTGAGTTACTTATCATTATTGCTCGGTATTAACTCTCTCCGTACAGCAACAAAAGAGGCGACGACGATAGGTTTCGTTGCTGCCTGGATCTTTCTATCTTGCGAGCGGAAGGTTCTCCCATCAAAGAGGTGGATGGAGGCATAGACAAAAAATGCCGCATTACTAGCTGACATCCACTGGTCATCAGACGGGGTCTCTGTAGCAGTAACGAAACAGGACTTTCCGTCTCGAATGAGTTAATATTTCGTATTCGCTGACTGCCTTTTCTTCATCGACACCTCGCGTTGGTTCATTCATTCATAGTGTTCCGAAAGCCGACAGTCAAAAATGGGAACGCCTGCATAGTGTTCAGTTGACTGTGTCTTCAGTTTACCTTTACCACATCGTGAACTCCTATTTCTTTGCAAAACAAATAAAATGACTGGGAGCGATAGAAGAGTGGTAAAAGCACCGAACTCTTAATCCTACAGTCTTGGGTTCGAATTTTGGCTATGTCTGGTGGAGTAAAGGGTGGAAATTTTCCCGATGTCCCTGGTCAATACTTACATGTACAGGCTTAAGATGCAGAAGACCCAGTAGGCACGTTAAAAATCACATAATCTATGTCAGATACTGTGCTCGGTTTTGAGTTTCCTGTGTATGTTGTTGAGGTGTTGTCTAGTGAGGGGGATTGTTGTTAAGTATTCGTTATTTTAGATGGGGATTTTTTTTTCTAGGTATTTGTGATTTTAAAATGCGTTGTGACGTATGCGATCGGTTTGTATGTGGGTTATGAATTATCGTAAGTTATCAAGTATTATCTTGATATGGTTTTGAGCATTGTGGCATCAGTGTTCCAACATTCTGCAGGCACCGACGCCCATGAAAGGCCGACAACTCGAACACTCGCGAAAAATTGATGGTGAATGAAGGAGGAAATGGGCGGGCCTCTGTCCCCTCGTGCTGAACCCTCAGTTTAGCTACACTTTGAAAACATCGTGTTTGAACAGCAAGGAGGCATGGCAAACAAGAGCCACCCGGACGACCAGAAAAAGCAGGCAAACATTAAAAAAAAGGGGTGCAGCTCACAATGAAATTGGCAGAAGGGGGGGAGGAAGGGGGGTGGAGGAGGGGGGATCAGTACTGAGGGCACGTTGGGTCAATAAAGCAAACCTGTCGACAGATGAACGGTGAAAAGAAAAGACGCTGTATGGTATGTCTGCGGCTGGCTGTTTTTTTTTTTTTAATTTTTTATTTTTTATTTTTAGAATCTTTTGGGGTTGTTTATTAAATGGGTGAGGCTTTTAATTTGTCATCCTATGCCTGCGCTCTGTCGCTGTCTCTCTGTCTGTCTCTGCAATAACATATGTGGATTTGCAAGCAAAGCGCACGAGCTGGCCCTAAAGGTATCCCGCCACCTTTAAAAAAAATTCATTCATTTATTTTAAAAAAACAAAACAGAGTCTACCCCCACCCACACACTGCCTTTCACAACCACCAGTATGTGGGTATATAAAAATCCATATCTAATTAAATCTCATATATATATATATATATATATATATATGTGTGTGTGTGTGTGTGTGTGTGTGTGTGTGTGTGTGTGTGACTGACAGAACAAACCAAGTAGAAAAGCACGATGCGTTTTTTACGCAGATATACACAACCCATAAGGTTTATATAAAAGGAAAAAAACCAACAAAAAAAGCAACGAATCATGCCCAGATAAATGCAGTAAAACAAAAGAGACTACTCCAATGAATAAAAACAAGCGTACAGGCAACCAACAGAAGACAAATGGAACAACACAATTCGAATAATGTAAGTGCATTTAAAACAAAAACAAAAAACGTATACTACCATGAGTCATTTATAAGAATATTAGGCTCTTTTTTTTTTTTTTATAAAACAAACAAACCAACAACAGAATCAAAAAGATATATATATATATACATACATACATAAAGAAATGATTTTTAAAATAAAAGGTATCAAAAATCAAGAAATTTACATGCGTGAAGAAAATGATACAATTAACACTGAGAATGAGCATGGTATGCATATCTATGAATCGGAATAATATACGCCGACCAGATTACATATCTATGAATCGGAATAATATACGCCGACCAGATTACCAGACCAACGCCTTTTCGTTATTTTGTTGGCTCTCTCTCTCTCTCTCTCCGTGTGTGTGTGTGTGTGTGTGTGTGTGTGTGTGTGTGTGCGTGCGTGCGTTGTGTGTCTGTGTTTCGTGTGTTTCCTTGTACTGTCCAAAGTCACCTCTAAAGGATGGGCGCAAGGCGAGTCGTGCCTTTCAACACGTGATCATCGTTCTGACACGATGACTCCATCCAGAGGATGTAGGAGGCCCTTCCCTGATCCCACACGGAAGATGAGAAATATCAACAGTGGGCACTTACACGCGCATCACATGCGTTCGCAAACAATAAAGACAGGCGGCGAGGAAAAGCGAACAGAGGCATCAGTTTTGGTGGACACCATCGACAAACAGTCGTTTTTAATTGTGTGGAGTCTGGTGGTGGTGGTTGGGTGGGAGGGGGTGGGGATGGGGTGCGCCGGGGTGGCGGAGGGTGGTAGTGGTGAGAAGGATGGAAAGAGGGAAGAAGACAGTGGAGGAAGAGGTCGAAGAGGAGGGGAAGGAGGAGCGACAGAGCGAGAGAGAGATGGGAAGAGGGAGAGAGACAGATAGAGAGAGGAGAGACACAGAGAAAGAGAAACAAAGAGAGATAGACGGAGAGAGAGAGAGAAAGAGAGAGAGAGAGAGAGAGATAGAGACAGACAGACAGACAGACAGACAGACAGAGAGACTGAGGTTGAGATGGTTTCTTCATAAAGGCCACAGCCCTTTAATAGGGGGTATACAGTGAAATGCTGAAGGCATACATTCAAAACCTTCTGTATTTGACACATACACTTCTCCTTTTGAGTGCTTTATATAGATAAAGAGCGAACTCCTTGATTTGATAAGTCTTTTCATTTGTTGATGGCATTAACATAATAAGTCTAAACAGGCAAGGATTTTGACAGCATTTATCTGGAACTGGAATCAACTGTCTTCCAGGATCTCTTAATACTGGGCAACACAACATGTTCTGTGTGTGTGTGTGTGTGTGTGTGTGTGTGTGTGTGTGTGTGTGTGTGTGAGTGAGAGAGAGAGAGAGAGAGAGAGAGAGAGTGAGAGAGAGAGAGAGGGAGATAATTTAAAAAGTTGCCTTTTTCACATTCTTTAGTGACATTCTTTTTTTTTTATTTTCAACAATCAAATGCGGGGGATTTTCCTGTATGGATCATCTTCTTTAATTATTCTTTGGTATCAACACCACTTTCTGTAACATTCAGAAAGTTTTATTCCAAAGCAATGCATATATTTTTTCACGTTTATATTTCGAGTTAGTCCGAAAGTTTTGCATGTTTGGTATGGTTTTCTTTCAAGTTGTATTCATAAACACATTTCGCAAACAAAATAGTTTGTTCAAATGTGTGTTTTTGAGTGTGTTTAAAAAATTTTTTTTTTAAATTTATTATTTTTTTTACATTCCTGTTTTCCAAACAAAACTAGCTCCAGTCTACGTTTAGACTTAATCTGGCAACAGTTTTCACGTTTGCCTTGAAGGCATTCTAAAGATCCATGACACCAGAATTGCTGAGAAACCATATACTGCCATAAATGATTTGTTTTTATGTCACTGTTCACAAAAGGCCATTTTCATCAAAACACAATAGCCAGAATATTGTGATATGAATTATTATTTGAAACCATTCTAGTTGACTCACTTGTGTAAACAAAGTGAGTCTATGTTTTAACCCGGTGTTCGGTTGTCTGTGTGTGTGTGTGTGTGTGTGTGTGTGTGTGTTGTGTGTGTCTGTGTGTCCGTGGTAAACTTTAACATTGACATTTTCTTTGCAAATACTTTGTCAGTTGACACCAAATTAGGCATAAAAATAGGAAAAATTCAGTTCTTTCCAGTCATCTTGTTTAAAACAATATTGCACCTCTGGGATGGGCACACAAAAAAAATGAAGCCTAATTATATGCAAACTGCATTTACTGTTATATTTATATTTTTTGTATTCTCTAAACTTGGCACTTTGATCTGATATTCTGACCCAACAACAAGAGCAGTCATTATCATTTTCTGTTCAAACAGGAACTTCTTTTGCTAAGCATGGAAGTTTTATTTATTTGCAAACGTTTTGGTGCAGATAGTAAAAAAGGGAAATTACTCTGTAATTAATGTTAGGGGACTTAATTTGCTTTAAACTGATCTTTCTCATCTTAAACATTACATTTTGAAATTATACTCAATACATAAAAAGCTTGGATTTTTTTTTTTTAAGTGTATCACAAGTGAGTCTTGAAGGCCTTGCCTCTCTTGTTTTTTTTAATATGTTGTTACTTTGCTTATCGCTCGTGGTTACCACTTTTCATCGTTTCTTTCGTTTCAGTCTTCTTATCAGGACGTACTGTGTGTGTGTGTGTGTGTGTGTGTGTGTGTGTGTGTGTGTGTGCTTGGTTCACTTGTTTACTTTCCTTTCTTTCCTTTTTTTATTTTAAAAAGAACCAAAACGTCATAAACAGAAAACACACTACATGCATTAAGAGAGATGGAACGGCATTTCAATGGAAAAGTGAAGTGCTGAAACCCACTGCACATATGTGGGACATCACACAGACACATGCACTTCATTCTCTCTCTTTCTCCTTCTGCCTGTGTGTCCGTCTGTCGGATTGTCTGTCCGTCTGTCTTCTTGTCATTTCAATCACAAGCAAAACATGATTTTTTGTTTTAAGGAGAAAGAAACAAATTATACACAGCAGACGATTGTAGCGATGAAAATATAAATAATTTTTTTTTTCGAAATAATAAAAGTACACAAACACAAAGAAAGTTATCGAGCTTACCTGCGAAATAAATGGTGATGGCAAAAATCATCATCTTGAGGGATTTGCTTGGCATTTTTCTTTGATAGAAGCAAACAGTTGACAGATGATTCCTTCTTCACGACACTTCTTTGATTGCCGCAAACCGTTCTCGTTCTGTCGGCTTGCTGTTCGTCAGCTCGAAGTGGCTTCTCGTCTTTCGAAGGGCTTCGTTCTCAGTTGTTTAAATCTTCTCTCCGAGGTTGTTTTGTTTCTTTTTCCCGTCGGTATGATTTTTTTTCTGTCTCTTCTTAACTGGATCGTTCTTATGTCAGTTGTTTACGACTGCTAAATGTCTTGTTCTGAACAAGGTGTGGTTTGAAATACAGCCCTGAGGAAAGGTTGTCACTTTGTCACCACTTCTTTGTCGTTCCTGCTTTTCCTGTTCCACACACGTTTGACTTTATGTTGATATCAAAGAGTTTTCCTAGAAAAAATAACTTTTTTGAGGGGGTTTATTTTGTCCTGCCTTCGTTCGCCCTTTTTAGTAGGTTTCTTTTAGAAAATACAGTTGTGAATCTTTTTTTTTTTTTTTTAAATCACCTTTAGAATTTTTTTTTTCTAATTTGCAAAAATTCCTTGTCAATCTGTTTCTCTCAATACACAGTCATTGGTCTTAGTTTTTCTTGTTCCTTTGAGCGTTTGCTTTTCTTTCTTTTTTTTTTTCTTTTTTTTTTTTTTTTGTTCCCTTCTTCCCTTTCTTATGGAATTTGTAAAACTTCCTACACCCCCTCTTTTTTTGCCCCGGTTCTCGAGTCTCGCTCAGCACACACCGTATCTCGTCTTTTTCTGTGTGTGATAGTCCACCCTTTCCGTGTTCTCGTTCAAATGTGGAGTGATGGCCTAGAGGTAATGCGTCCGCGTAGGTAGCGAGAGAATCTGAGCGCGCTGGTTCGAATCACGGCTCAGCCGCCGAAATTTTCTCTCCCTCCACGAGACCTTGAGTGGTGGTCTGGACTCTAGTCATTCGGATGAGATGATAAACCGATGTCCCGTGTGCAGCATGCACTTAGCCCACGTAAAAGAACCCACGTCAACAAAAGGGTTGTTCCTGGCAAAATTCTGTAGAAAAATCCACTTCGATAGGAAAAACAAATAAAACTGCACGCAGGAAAAAAACAACAACAAAAAATGGGTGACGCTGTAGTGTAGCGATGCACTCTCCCTGGGGAGAGCAGCCCGAATTTCACACAGAGAAATGTGTTGTGATAAAAAGAAATACAAATACAAACACAAATGTCTCAGTTCTTCAGCCAAAAATGTTAAAACGACGTGGTTACAACATGCAGATGGGCAGTTGGAAGGTGAGTGGAAAGGTAAGCAACAGGCCAGCGCATAATGTGCGTGTGTATTTATGTGTGTGATGACGGAAGCTGGCCAGCTCACCCACCCTGCACGCTGTGTACACAGCCTGTTATCCTTGTTTCACACTGATGGGGGTGTGGGCCCGGTGATTCATTTACTCAGTGTTGCTCCCAGCGGGTTTACAACCCCGGGTGTTTTTTTGTTTTTTTGTTTTTGTTTGTTTATTGTTGTTGTTGTTGTTGTTGTTGTTGTGTGTGTGTGTGTGTGTGTTTTCTTTCTGAGTAAGCTTGTGCGTAGTCTTCTACTCTCTCTCTCGCTCTGTGTGTGTGTGTGTGTGTGTGTGTGTGTGTGTGTGTGTGTGTGTGTGCGCGCGCGCGCGCGCGCGCCCGCGTTGTGTACGCTGAATTAAAGACCCCAGCCTCATTTCCATCACTGATACAGATACACTTTTTTTTCCTTTTCTGTCTCGAATTGACGCGCATCCCTCCACACTGACGTCACCCTGGCTAGGCCAACTGACGTCAGTCTCTGATGTACGTTGAGCCCGGCGTCACCATTGAGGAACTAAACACATGCTGTCTCTGACAGTTACTCGCTCTTTCCGTCTTCCAGGAAAATTTCAACATAGCAGATGTCAAAACATCAATACTGAACAGTTTCAAAACAAATAAACGAACAAAAAACAACCCCCCCCCCCCAAAAAAAAAAAAAAAAACAAAACAAAAAAAAAACAACAACCCCCCCCCCAAAAAAAAAACAAACAAACAAACAAACCAACCCAAAAAAACACCCACAACGAAACACGCATGTCTGAGCTGGAATGAAAAAAAAAACAAAACACACACACACACACACACACACACACACACACACACACACACACACACAGAGATAATGATTGAGCCTGTCGCAACTATCGAGAGTGATGATTTAAATATCAACGAATATAATTAACATAGAAGGGAAATAAGAGAGCTGTCAAGGAAACACACACGTGTGAGGTGGAATAAATACAAACACACAGAGAGATTATTAGGTCTGTAGCAACTACTGCTGGGAGTAAGAATTGAAATGACAACGAATAGTGACAAGATCAGCACTCTATGTTATAGATGTATTCACAAATCTGCCCCTTCCTATCTTTGTGGCTGCCTTCACCTCTACACTCCATCTCGCTCACTACGATCGGCTTCGGATCCAGATTCAAACACTCGACTGTTGGCCGCCGTTCTTTCTCTGTCTCTGGTTCTTGCGATTGGAATGAACTTCCTCTTTCGTCAAGTCTCCACACTCAGCTCTTTCAAGTGTGGCCTTAAAACCCACCTCTTCCCAAAATAGCCTCCCTTGCCTGCCTCTTCCTTGTCTTTAGTTTCTACAGTTTTAGAGTTATGCATGCGTGTGGATGACTGGTGTGAGAGCGCTTTGGTTTGTCTCTGCACAAGATTCAGCGCTATATAAATACCATTATTATTATTATAAAAAAAAAACCTCTAGAGAGAGCTGGACAAAACAAGATATTCAGAGAAGAAGGCCCATTCAGTCAAGTGTTTGGACTCTTTAACAAAAAGGGAAACAAAAGAGTTGTCTCTTGCAAAATCTGCTACTAAAACCCAATCTAACCTATCTGTCTATCTATCTATCGATCGATCTCTCTATCTATCTATGTGTGTGTCTGTGAGGGGGTGGGGTGGGGAGAGAGAGAGAGAGAGAGAGAGAGAGAGAGTGGCCCGACTCGATGACACAGGAAACGAATGATGAGTGCCTCAAGGCAGCTGTCAGTCGGCTCTACCCATGGAAACAGCTTATTGGCTATACACATAACAACAACAACAAAAAGATGATGATAATAATAATGATAATGACAACAACAACAACAACAACATGATGATAATGATGATGATGATGACGACAACAAACAACAACAATAATAATAACAACAACAACAATAATAATACGAAAACTAATATTACTACTACTACTACTACTAAGATGATGATGATGATGATAAAACAAAAATAAAAATAAATAAATAAAACAACGAGGCCCGGAAAATGCTGTCAAAACAACCCACAACCCCCACCACAAAAAAAAACAAAACAAAAAACAACAACAACAAAAAAACAACAACAAAAAACCCCGCCCTGTGGGAAAGGTTGAAAAGGGGACAGCACAATTTTGTCTTCACACCGGCACATCAGTATGACACATCCATACATGGTAAAGTTTACCCTCCCTTCACTTAAAGGAGTGATGCTCCTTTGTACTGCTACCCTCCCACCCTCCCCAAGTTGTGCATTGTGTGTTGCTGTTAGCCTTACATACATCTTTTCGTGATCACCTGTGTGTGTGTGTGGGCGTGTGTGTGTGTGTGTGTGTGTGTGTGTGTGTTTATCTTCAGTTTAACTCACTCAGTACGGCCAGTCCTCTCTTCTCCTCTACACAGACCCCTCGGATGTCCAGTGGGTGTCTCAGTGACCCAACCTTTAGCTTCCGTCGTCAGAATTGTGGTATTCTTTGTCAACATTCACCTCTTCAGTGTAAGAGCCTTCCGCTTGTAATATTTTGATGGTGGTAATTGGGGGTGAAACGCTGTTAACGTCGTCTCTTTCGCCGTTCGTATGGAGAGAGTTAACGTCTATTCACTATAAGTGTTTTTAGACGGAAAGGAGTAAAGTAGTGTATAAAGGAAAGGGAGTGCATGTGAATATTAGTGTAAAAAAAGTGTTCATGTTATGTATCAGAGGAAAGGTATATTATTATAAGAAAAAGTCTAAAGAGATTGTGGTGTTTATTGAATGAGGTGTCATGGGAGGGAGAATATGTATATGCATATCAACAAGTATTAACCTACAACAATGTAAATATAAATAACAACATTAATTATAATACATCAAAGGAGGATACCAACTGGCCTGGAGTTTAAAATTTCTGAAAACATTCTAAGCAATGAATAATCATTCAAAATCTTTTCAGTGGCTAATGAAATATTGGAAGAAAAGTCATCAACTACATCTTTTGGAATTAACGGTCTTATGCTCGGACAATGAATGAGTAGATGGCTTACAGTTATTTGCTTACCGCATATACATTTTTATATTTTTAGAAAATTTTGTACGAAATTGTGTGTGTGTGTGTGTGTGTGTGTGTGTGTGTGTGTGTGTGTGTGTGTGTGTGTGTGTGTGTGTGCCTGTGTGTGTATGTGTGTGTGCACTCGTGCGCGCACGCGTATAGGTTCACAACTGCGTGTGTACGTTCGTCCGTGTGTGTGTGTGTGTGTGTGTGTGTGTGTGTGTGTGTGTTGTTTTAGGGCTGTGTAATTTGGGGGACTGGTATGGGGGCACGGACCTATATATATATATATATATATATATATATATATATATATATAGAGAGAGAGAGAGAGAGAGAGAGAGAGAAACAGACAGACAGACAGAGACAGACACAGAGACAGAAAGACACGTCCGTGGGATGGGGGGTTGATTTTCCTTTGAGCTGAAGGGAGCAAACCTAGGTGGTGGCAATAGCTGAGGGAGTTTCTTCGATAACCTCCCATACATGCACTTCATCTGGACCTTCAACACACACACACACACACACACACACGCGCACGCACACAGAGAAAAACACACACACTCGCGCTCTCTCACACACACAGACGCACCCCCCCCCCCCCCCCACACACACACACACATTTCGTCTAATATCACTGATAGTGAAAACATGCTAAACTAAAGAACGAACACCACACACACACACACACACACACACACACACACACACACACACACAACATAGTCCACAGTGACCACCGAGTGTGAACAAGAGTCGAGACCCTGTTCAGCGTGACCATGCCATGTCCTTGGAAAAGGCCCTGTACTCGGACTCTGCTCCACTCTTCGCTTCACTCATGTGTGAACGGGTGGGTGGCGACATAACTGGACTTCGGCTGGAGGGAAGGGTTGATGCAGCGTGTATTATCCGCCCCTGTATGGATTGTCGCCGGCGACATTACTTACAGCTCTCACTGCACACATGAATTATTGTCGTCCCTCTGAATTGGTGCCATTGATTGATTGATATGGATACTTATATAACGCCTATCCTCCATTGGAGACCAGGCTCTAAGCGCTTTACAAACACGGGGTCATTTACACAACAGGCTGCCTACCTGGGTAGAGCTGACTGACGGCTGCCATTGGGCGCTCATCATTAGTTTCCTGTGTCATTCAGTTAGATTTTAGGCACGCACACATACACACTCGGACAAACATGTAACATTTAACATTTTACGTGTATGACCGTTTTTGTTTATTTATCCCACCATGTAGGCAGCCATACTCCGTTTTCGGGGGTGTGCATGCTGGGTATGTTCTTGTGTCCATAACCCACCGAACGCTGACATGGATTACAGGATCTTTAACGTGCGTATTTGATCTTCTGCGTGCGTATACACACGAAGGGAGTTCAGGCACTGGCAGGTCTGCACATATGTTGACCTGGGAGATCGTAAAAATCTCCACCCTTTACCCACCAGGCGCCGTCACCGTGATTTGAACCCGGGACCCTCAGATTGAAAGTCCAACGCTTTAACCATTCGGCTATTGTTGTTATTGTTGTGTACATGTGTTCGTGTGCGAACGCGCGATTTCGATTGCTGTGTGCTTGTTTGTGTGAATGCATGCGTGCGCGTGTATTTCGTGTGTGTGTTTGAAAATAAGTTGGTGTTTATGTCAAAGGGGTGTGTGGTGTGGTGGAGAGGTGAGGGTATAATATGTACGGGTGTATTTGGCGTGTGTATGTGTGTTTGTGTGTGAGTGTGCATGCATGTTTGCGTGTTTGTTGCTTGCGGATGTGTGTGTGTGTGTGTGTGTGTGTGTGTGTGTGTGTGTTGTTGTTGTTGTTGTTGTTGTTGTGTGTGTGTGTGTCTTGGTTGTCTTAATTGCATGAAGACCACGTGACGCTTGCATGCTGATCACGTGGTGATCATGCGCGCACTTGTGCAGCCATGCCGCTGTCAGATGTTCGATACTCACACGGTGTGCGTGGAAAGGGGGGGCGGGGCGGGCTGACAACAATATTCCTTGTGGAAACACACTCGGAAGTCTGTCAAGCGAGAAACATACACCCACCCACAGAGACACACGCTCTCTTTCTCTCTCTGTCACTCTCTCTCTGTCTCTGTCTTGTCTGCTGGAGAACTTGGCAGGTACCCTATATATTTGAATTCCTAGGTCGACGGGCGCAATAGCCGAGTGGTTAAAGCGTTGGACTGTCAATCTGAAAGTCCCGGGTTCGAATCACGGTGACGGCACCTGGTGGGTAAAGGGTGGAGATTTTTACGATCTCCCAGGTCAGCATATGTGCAGACCTGCTAGTGCCTGAACCCCCTTCGTGTGTAAATGCAAGCAGAAGATCAAATACGCACGTTAAAGATCCTGTCATCCATGTCAGCGTTCGGTGGGTTATGGAAACAAGAACATACCCAGCATGCACACCCCCGAAAACGGAGTATGGCTGCCTATATGGCGGGGTAAAAACGGTCATACACGTAAAAGCCCACTCGTGTGCATACGAGTGAACGCAGAAGAAGAAGAAGAAGCTAGGTGCTATGATCCATGTCAATAAAAACATTTCGAGTTCTGAAATCTGAAAGCAGTTGACATATGCATATACCGGAAGCTATCAACACGAGCGTGATAGAAAACATGCGGGTCACAAAGTATTTGACGACCTCGTGATTAGCTCATGTGCAACGCGTGCATGCATGGTGTGTGTGTGTGTGTGTGTGTGTGTGTGTGTGTGTGTGTGTGTGTGTGTGTGTGTGTGTGTGTGTGTGTGTGTGCGTGCGCGAGCGTTTGTGTGTGTGTGTGTGTGTGTGTGTGTGTGTGTGTGTGTGTGCGTGTGTGAGTGTCCCTGCGCGCCTAATGTCCCAGTACCCATGATTGTATTACAGTGTTGTTTATTTATTTATTTATTTATATTTGATTCATTTAAATTATTCCTTTCATATCATTTTGTGTGTGTGTGTGTGTGTGTGTGTGTGTGTGTGTGTGTGTGTGTGTGTGTGTGTGTGTGTGTGTGTGTGTGTGCAGTGTTCATCGTTCTTAAGACGTCTGTCTGTCTGTCTGTCTCAGTCTCTGTCTGTTTTATGTCCCATATCCGATTTTTCTTTTTAAAATTTTTTAAAAATTATTTTATTTTCTATATCTCTACAGTCCAAGGTCATAATCATTAACGTGCCTTGCGAAAGAAAGAAAGAAAAAAGAAAGAAAGAAAAAAAGAAATGGTAACATTCCACTTGCATGCCCCAGTCACCCGCGCGCCACCCAACCTCTACCCCCACCACCCCACACACACCCCACATCCACACCCCCACCCCCAGCCCTAAGCCATCCAAAAGGACCTGTCGCTGTTTGATCTGTTCAGGCCCTTTAATCCCTCCCTGGTCTGCGATTGATTGATTATCGATTATTACACGGCCCTCTGGCAGGGCTGACTCTGTGTGTGTGTGTGTGTGTGTGTGTGTGTGTGTGTGTGTGTGTGTGTGTGTGTGTGTGTGTGTATCATGCAAACTGACCTATTGAAGATAGCATGCCACAGCCACAGATATAAGTGAATGACGTGTGGACATGATGACACATAGACACGTGACATATAGACACCGTGATATACAGACATGGTGGCACGTAGACATAGTGACACATAGACACGGTGACATATAGACACTGTGATATACAGACATGGTGACACGTAGACATAGTGACACATAGACACGGTGACATATAGACACCCTGACACATAGACATGGTGGCACGTAGACATAGTGACACATAGACACGGTGACACATAGACACCGTGATATACAGACATGGTGGCACGTAGACATAGTGACACATAGACACGGTGACACATAGACACCGTGATATACAGACATGGTGGCACGTAGACACAGTGACATGAAGGCACGGTGACACATAGACACTGTGATATACAGACATGGTGGCATGTAGACACAGTGACATGAAGACGCGGTAATACACATGCAGTATGTCATATAGACACGGTGAAATATAAACATGGTGACATAGACATGATGACACATAGACAGGATGTCATGATTATAGACACGGTGAAATATAAACATGGTGACATAGACATGATGACACATAGACAGGATGTCATGATTATAGACACGGTGAAATATAAACATGGTGACTATAGGCATGATCACACACAGACAGGATGTCATATAGACACGGTGGTGAGACAATGACTCATAAACAGGGTGATATATGGACATACTGACACATAGGTATGGTGATGCAAAAAAAAAAAAAAAAAAATCGTGACATGATTATAGACATAGTGACACATAGGCATGCTAAGCAGACACATTGACATGGTGACATATCAACACAGTCACATATGGATGCTCTCTCTCTATATCTATCTATCTATCTATCTCTCTCTCTCCCCCGTCTCTCTCTTTCCTATTTCTCTCTGTCTCTCTCTCTCTCTGTCTCTCTCTCTCTCTCTCTCTCTCTCCCCCGTCTCTCTCTTTCCTATTTCTCTCTCAGTCTCTCTCTCTCTCTCTCTCTCTTCCTCTCTCCCCCGTCTCTCTCTTTCCTATTTCTCTCTCAGTCTCTCTCTCTCTCTCACTCTCACTCACTGTCTCTCCCCCTTCTCTCTCTTTCCTATTTCTCTCTCTCTCTCCCCTTCTCTCTCTTCCTCTTTCTCCCGTCTCTCTCTTTCCTATTTCTCTCTCAGTCTCTCTCTCTCTCTCTCTCTCTCTCTCTGTCGTCTCTCTCTTTCCTATATTTTTTCTCTCTCTCCCCTTTCCTCTCCCCCCTCTCTCTCTCTCCCCTTTCACTCTTGCTCTCTCTCTCCCCTCTCTCTCAGGAAGAGAAAGAAGAAGAGGAAGAAGAAAAGGAGGAGGAGGAGGAGAAAGAGGAGGAGGAGAAGCGACAGACGAAAGAAGAAAGGAGGAGCTGCTCAGAATGCTACACAGCATGGCAATCAGAAGCTGTGTTCTGTGAAGGTAACATCACGACCCCCCACCCCCACCCCTAATCTCCCCTCCCCGCCACCGGCCCCTGCCCCCCCCCCACGCCCCCTCCCCACCCTCCCTGCTGGAAATGACAGCTCCATCACAGACAGCATCACCTTGTGGTGATCGGATCGATCAGCTGTGTGATAGCATTCTCTTCAATCAGTATTGATTGGCAGCTTCGGTGGAGATTGAGCGAGAGAGAGAGAGAGAGAGAGAGAGAGAGAGAGAGAGAGGCTGGGGGTGTGTGGGTGGGGGCCAGGGGGAGAAAGGGAGAAAGACAGGGGATAGATAGAGAGAGAGATTGAGAGAGAGAGAGGAAAGAGGATGGAGAGAGATAGACAGATAGATAGATAGATAGAGAGATAGATAGATAGAGAGAGAGAGAGAGAGAGAGGCTGGGGGGGGGGGGGGGGGGGGCAGGGGGAGAAAGGGAGAAAGAGAGGAGAGAGAGAGAGAGAGAGTGAGAGAGAGAGAGAGAGAGAGAGGAAAGAGGATGGAGAGAGAGAGATAGATAGATAGATAGAGAGAGAGAGAGGGGGGCTGGGGGGTGTGGGTGGCGGCCAGGGGGAGAAAGGGAGAAAGAGAGGGGAGAGAGAGAGAGAGAGAGAGAGAGAGAGAGAGAGGAAAGAGGGTGGAGAGAGAGAGAGAGAGAGAGAGAGAGAGAGAGAGAGAGAGCGCGCGCTGAACACTGAACACTGAAATGTTTAACGTCGTCATTAGCTGAGAAGCTCTGGTGACATGGTTGGTACAAATCGGAACAAAATGGTGCAAAATAGATGAAATAGAACAGAAAGGGAAAAAAACAACAACAAGAAACAACAACAAACAAACAGATTGAAACAACATAAACTAATAAGAGATTTGCGACACTTTGGCACTTTGTCATTAGCTTAAAAGTACATGTGACAGGGGGTAATTTGCCTTTTTTTTCAGTCGTTCGTCTCCAAGGTTTGGACGGTACACAGAAAACAAAGTACAGATAAATCATATAATAAATATTTACGCATGTAACATCGATACACATCACATCAATACAAACCCATACTAAATTACATATAAATCATATAATAAATATTTACGCATGTAACATCAAATCCATCATATCAATACGAACACATCAAATAATTACAATGTCGAGATTGACCATCCAAATGTAGCCCTTCCTTTTTATCTATGTTTTTTTCCTCATAGAACCCATACTAATTTTCAATTGATTACTACGTATTTGGACCGATGATGGACATTTTCCGTATATTTATTGAGGAGAGGGATACAGAGAGAGAGAGAGAGAGAGAGAGAGAAGCATGCGTGTATGTGTATGTGTGTTTGTCTGTCTGGCTGTCTGTCTGTGTGAATGCAAATCCATAAGTGTGTGTGTGTGTGTGTGTGTGTGTGTGTGTGTGTGTGTGCGTGCGTACGTGTGTGTGTCTGTATGTGTATGTGTGTCTGTTTGTCTGTCTGTGTGAATGCAAGTCCATAAGTGTGTGTGTGTGTGTGTGTGTGTGTGTGTGTGTGTGTGTCTGTCTGTCTGTCTGTCTGTCTGTTCTCGGTATCTCCCTTCTCTTTCTCTCTCTCTCTTTGTTTCTTATTCTCCCCTCTCTTTCTCTCTCTCTCGCTTCCCACCCCCAAACTCCCACCCCCACCCCTCCGAACGTCCACGCTCACCCCCCACACCCCCCGCCCCCGGCCAACCCCCCCCCCACCCACCCACCTCACCTCAACGCACACTGCCCCACCACTGACAATCCTCCTCCTCCCCCCCCCTCCCCCCTCCACCTCCCAACTCACCCACCCACCCACCCATCCCACAGCTGTGTTCTTTCTCTCTCTTGTTGTTTTGTACAGTTGTCGCCACAACAGAACCGGTGACTCCACACCACCTCATCCTCCCCTACCCCCCCACACACACACACCCAGAGACAACCCCCCTCCCCCTCACCCGCACCCCCCCCCCACCCATCCCCCTTCCCCCTCCCCGTCACCCCCACCTCCATAGAGGCATTCTTTCCTTCCTGACTTGCTTACTTACTTACTTACTTACTTACTTGCCACCGTGCCCCCGTTAGAGAGAGAGAGAGAGGAAGAGAGAGAGAGGGGGTGGGGGTGGGGGCGGGGGACAAAGGGAGAGAGAGAGAGAGACAAGAAGACAGACAGAGACAGAGAGAGAGAGAGAGAGAAGGAGAGAGAGACACACACACAGAGATAGACAATGACAGAGAGAGAGAGATAGAAAGTCACAGAGAGACAGAGAGGGGGAGAGAGAGACAGAGACAGAGGGACACAGAGAGACACAGATATATGTCTGTATGTCTGTGTGTGAGTGTCTGTGTGTGTGTGTGTGTATGTGTGTGTGTATGTGTGTGTATGTGTGTGTGTGTGTATGTGTGTGTGTGTGTGTGTGTGTGTGTGTGTGTGTGTGTGTGTGTGCACAGAGACAGAAAGACACAGACAGAGAGCGAGAGAGAGAGGCAGAGAGAAAGAGAGAGACAGTGAGACACATACACACAGAGACAAAGAGAGAGAGATAGAGACACAGAGAGAACGCAAGAACGCAAGAATTTTATTGTATAGGCCATATGACCCGTTACAACAGATCGTGCGGACAATGTCAGAGTGAACCTTTGTTATAGTACAAGCATTAACGACGTTGGTTCTGGGACACAGAGAGAGTGACAGAGAGAGAGAGAGACAGAGAGACAGTGACAGAGAGACAGTCACAGAGAGAGAGAGAGAGAGAGAGAGAGAGAGAGAGATAGAAAGAGATAGAGAGACAGAGACACAGAGAGATACAGAGACAGAAAGACAGAGACAGACAGACAGAGACAAAGAGAGAGGTAGAGACAGAGAGAGAGAGTGACAGAGAGAGAGAGACAGAGAGACAGTCACAGAGAGACAGTCACAGAGAGAGAGAGAGAGAGAGAGAGAGAGAGAGAGAGAGAGAGATAGAGAGACAGAGACACAGAGAGATACAGAGACAGAAAGACAGAGACAGACAGACAGAGACAAAGAGAGAGGCAGAGACAGAGAGAGAGAGAGTGTGACAGAGAGACAGGGAGACAGACAGAGACAGAGAGAGACAGAGCGAGACAGATACAGAGAGAGATACAGAGACAGAGACAGACAGAAAGAGACAGGGACACAGAGAGAGAGAGAGAGAGAGAGAGAGAGAGTGATAGAGACAGAGACAGAGACAGAGACAAGACAAAACAAATTCTTTATTTTGAGGATAATAGATAAGCACTACACTACACAATATGTAATAAAATGAAAGCATGGTGTTAGTAGAGATACATAACAGAGGAAAAAAATATACATAAATCATAACAAAACAACCACACACACACACACACACACACACACACACACACACACACACACACACACACACACACACACACACACACACACACACACACACACACACAGATACAGAGACAGAGACAGAGAGACAGAGAGACAGAGACAGAGACACAGAGAGAGAGAGAGACAGAGACAGAAACCAGTGTTGGGGGTCAAGGGAGATCAGTCAGACACGACAACTCACAAGTTCGGCGCAAAACAAACAAAGGGCCACAATGCTTGTTCGCACCCTGATTGATAGTTTTCCGAGTCACGTCCCTTTATTGTCCCCCTCAGCACAAGGGATTCGAAAGTTGGCTGCTGGAAGAAAAACCAGAAATAACATCGACAAGCCGTATCGGTGTGCTTCTTTCATGAGTTGAGTGTTTGGGGGGGGGAAGGAGAGGGGTAAAGAATGAGGCGGGGGAGGGGGGGGGGGGGGTTACAGGAGGGGGAGGGGGGACATTGGGGACATTGTGAAATGGAATTGGGGTGTGTGTGTGTGGGGGAGGGGGTGGGGAGTGGGTGAGGGGAGTGGGGGAGTTGGAGGCGGGGGGAGGAGGGACGCCAGTGTTTGAGATCAAGTTGGGGGGGGATTGTGGACTGTGTGTGTGTGTGTGTGTGTGTGTGTGTGTGTGTGTGTGTGTGTGTGTGTGTGGGTGGGTGCGTGCGATGGCGCGTTCATTTATGCATGTGATGACTGTGACAGAGACAGATAATCTGTTGTGAAATTCTGTTTCTGCCTTATTTCTCTGTCTCTGTCTCTCTCTTCTCTCTCTGTCCACACACCCTCTCTCTTTTTCTCTCTCTGTCTGTCTCTGTCTGTCTGTCTGTCTGTCTCTCGCCCACTCTCTGTCTCTCTCTCTGTCTCTCTGTCTCCACCCCCGCCCTCTCTGTCTCCTCTTTGTCTGTATGTCAGTCTGTCTCTGCCCCCCACCCCCCTACCTCTCTCTCTCCAGTCCAGAGTGAAAGAGAGAGAAAAAAATTGGGAGATTGGGGGGTGGGGGGGGGGTAAGAAAAGAGAGAGAGACACACACACAGACAGAGACACAGAGAGAGAAAGAGACGAGAGACAGGTAGAGAGACAGA